>NW_011888795.1:3643188-3645937 GCF_000151845.1 Pteropus vampyrus
AAATTTTGATATCTTTGTCTTAAACCTCCAGAGACTTTTGATCTTTAGGCTTTTATTTTCTCTAGGAATTTGGTATGATATTAAAATTTGGAGCATCTCTGCATTATAGGCTTTTATTGTTGGAATGTCTTCATGGATTAAAATATAATTGATACTTTAAAATCAATAACATTTATGTCTAAATGCAGTGGATGGAAGAGAGAAATATTCTGGGTGTACAAGCTTGAATTTTCTTTATTGGCTGGGTTGTTAAAAGACTGAGAGCATAATGAATTCTTAATTTTTATCTCATCATAATCAGTTTTGCAGTTTTGAAAAGTCACCTAGGAGTGAAGAAAGCACTAGAGACACCAAAAAAGAAATAGAGAAACCAGCTGGGAGACTGCTGAATAGTCTCTGTGAGAGATGATGAAAATAGGAAATGGAGTGAATGGCAATGGGAGGTGAGAGGACAGAGTTGGAGTCGGGGAAGAGAAAATGAGGGAGAGAAGGAAGGAGAGATTTAGGATTCAGATTTAATGACTGGCTTTAGTGGTCAGAGATAGGGAAGACTAAAATTATTCTTATATTCCCGGCTTGCAGTGCTAGGTAGATAGAGATTCTATTCACTGAAATATAGACTATTAGAAAGATATGGATTTGGGTAGAGAGAGACATAATTAAGTCAGTTTGTGACTTGCTGAATTTGAGTTGTCTCAAGTATCTGTGACTCTTTGGTGTGGAACTCTCATAAGTTTTTGCATAGAGAGGTCAGGTATTCAAGAGAGAGATTTGTCTTGAAAGTACTAATTTTGATTTTAAATAATTAAATCCACAGCAATAGATGAGTATGAACCAGTCTGCAAGTATAAAGTGATAAGAAAAAAGGAGTCTCAGAATCATAAGGAGACAAATGTTTAAGAAAAGAGCAGAGGAAAACAGTTAAAAGAAACAAGAGGAATAACCAGAACAGAGTATATTTCCCTCACGGCCTGATAAAGCTTGCTCTCAGATTTCTCCACAAATGCATCTGCAAAGTTCACTCCTAGAGTTATTCTCTAATATCAACAAAGGATTTCTTCAGCTCGTCATTCAACCTAACACTTAACTGCTATGTATTTTACTTGGCTTGTTTTCTGATTAATTTATCTTATACATCCTCCCACCCACTTATTATAGGATAATTTTGAGAACAGGGACTAAGTCTTCCTTAACATCATTTGAACTTCCTGTCTCAAATTTTAAAGTGTATACAGTGCTTCTACACTCAATGTCTAATCTGCCAGTCCCAAACACATGCAAGGAAGTCAAAACACTGAATCAAATTATGTTACAGGATTTCTAGAATTTATTTGTTTGTTTGTTTGTTTGTTTTGTTTTGGTAATGTGCGAAAGCTACTGTGCATGCAGAAATGATCACCAAGTCTGCATTTGAGATATTCAATCTTACTGGAGGCTGAGAACGCAGAAAGTGATTATTGGATAGCCCAAATGGGAACAGTGCCTTGTCTGTTGCTAGCCTTATTCTCTTCCTACCCATGAATACCAAGTTTGGATTAGCTATTTTTCTCTGTACTTCCATAGCACTCTGTGCATGTCTCTATCATTACAGTTTCCACATTGTAGCAAGATCATCTTTTTATTTTTATTTCTCTCATCCTTTTATTTTGGTGAAAACTCAAGGTTAGAGATTTCATCTTACTTGCCTATACTCATAGTGACTAGAATAGTGTTTGGCACATGACAAGATCTCAGTAAATGTTTGTTGAATAAAGGAATGAATGAGTATTTAAATCACCAGTCAGCTGCTTGGAAATTCAATTTGTTTTACATCTTACTTTATGAATTCCTTTTAACTAGAACATAAGAAGAGTGACATTTAGCTATCTGGGACAATACAATAGACTATATTAACTTCTAATTCCTGGAATAGCCTCCTAGCATAACACTAGGCATCAATTATATTTAAGTATATATGATAAACTAGAATTACAAAAATAACTTATATTTGTACAACAAATTTAATTGTTTTCAGTATACTAGAGCACTACTGAGAATTTTAATGCTTACTTAGGGTACAGGTAATAATTAATTGCCTTAAAATTAATTATCTACTTAGTTACCTAAGAGATCTGAAACTTTACCTTGACTTTAAATTGTTCCTGAGATATACTGTCTTGATTTCTGAACGTACCTCTTTTGTGCAGCAAAGAAAACAAACATGGAAACATGTACAGAAACCCAAGAATAAATCTGCCCTTAATTCCAAAGTTTTTATACCACCCCCTCAAAGTTGTGTTATTCAAGGTTAAATTACTTATAAAAAAGAAAGCTGCTGCAAGCGATTTTACAAATTAGTTAACATGTGCTGTGTTAATAACATCTAAAAATATTCCAAACTTCTTTTCGTTAGCACTTAAACATCTGTTGGTATATGCAAAGATTCTCTTGGATTCCACAATAAATTAAAGGATGTTTTCCATGAAGAGTCTAGAATATGACAATAGACTATTGCTAAGGTAACTACCTAAAAAATGTTAATGTCAAACAGCCAATTACTTTGGTATTGAGCAATGCTTGGGTATTTGAAGGGTTTTTTTTTTTTTCCTGTTGACATCAATATGCATTCTTAAGAGGCCTATCAATAAAAGATAAAAACTGTCAATAAAAATTACTTGAGATTTAATTTTCATATCAACAGTTCACAGACTGCCAAAACTCATATGTAGCACTAATGCCAGTATCCAGAGCCTTTCAAAGAATTATGTGG
>NW_011888795.1:3645987-3649761 GCF_000151845.1 Pteropus vampyrus
AAAGTTTTTATACCACCCCCTCAAAGTTGTGTTATTCAAGGTTAAATTACTTATAAAAAAGAAAGCTGCTGCAAGCGATTTTACAAATTAGTTAACATGTGCTGTGTTAATAACATCTAAAAATATTCCAAACTTCTTTTCGTTAGCACTTAAACATCTGTTGGTATATGCAAAGATTCTCTTGGATTCCACAATAAATTAAAGGATGTTTTCCATGAAGAGTCTAGAATATGACAATAGACTATTGCTAAGGTAACTACCTAAAAAATGTTAATGTCAAACAGCCAATTACTTTGTTATTGAGCAATGCTTGGGTATTTGAAGGGTTTTTTTTTTTTTCCTGTTGACATCAATATGCATTCTTAAGAGGCCTATCAATAAAAGATAAAAACTGTCAATAAAAATTACTTGAGATTTAATTTTCATATCAACAGTTCACAGACTGCCAAAACTCATATGTAGCACTAATGCCAGTATCCAGAGCCTTTCAAAGAATTATGTGGCATTAATGTAACTATAAATAAATCATTGCCTATATTTTCAATTTCTATTTATTGCAAAGTAATTTACAAAGATATCATCTAAAATAACAAGACAAGGAATTGTGTTACAGTCAATCAGCACAACATATAATTTATTTAATCTTCAAACTGCCCCTCAATATCTGCTTTCATCAGACACTATGCTAAGCAATGAAGAAAGAGTTTCAGATATGATCTCTGCCTAAGGAAACTCAGTCTTTGTAGATCAATAGAAAAAAGAAATAATTGTGGAGAGAACATTTGTATTAATTCAGTCAATCAAATTTAACTATTCAGCACAATTGAAATAAAAGTAACTTCCCATTATTATGTAATAATAGGAAAAATAATAAAAATTTATGCTATAATTTATTGATATACATATATAATTTCTAAAGTTAGTCATTAACTAAATATGTAACAAGAATGATAAATTTCCTTTTTTTAGCAGTAGCCCTCCTGTTTCTGCAGTAGGCATACTTCAAAGTCATTGGAATAGACACATCTGTGTGGTGTTATTTGAGAAGCCCCTGAAAAGGCCTATGGTCTTTTTGAGATACCCAAGACCCCGAATTGCACCCTTAAAGGTATATTCTCCTGGAGCAAACATTGTTTATTTCAAGTAAATTCTTATAAACTACATACACACCGAGAGTAGGGTGGTAGAAAGGAAATTTGTCTTCCGGTATTCCTTTTTTTTTTCAATCTTCCATTGACTGCTGCTACATCTATTTCAACTTTTATTAAATCTGTCCATCTATCTTTTTAAGTATATAATATTTAAAACTGTTATCTCCTTGTGAATTTAATTTTATGTCATTATGAAACATCCCTATTTATTTCTGGTAATGCTTCTTTGTTAAAGGCTATAGTGTATTACATATAGTGTATAGCTACACCAGATTCCTTGAGGTTAGTGTTCTTATGCTGTATCTTTTTAATCTTTCAATTTAAACCTTTTTTGTTTCCTCTTATAAGAAAAATATAGTGGATACTTTTAAAATTAATCTGACAATCTTTCTCTTTTAATTAAAGTATTAATTTTCATTTACGTTTAATGTAATTACTAATCTATTTTAGTTTATTTCTAACATAGTATTTATTTCACCCCACTTGTTACTCACTGTTATCTCGCTTTTTTACCGTCTATTGGGATAATCAAGTATTTTTTTTATTATCTCCAATTAGCTTGAATAGGTTGCTAGTTATACATTCTTTCACTGTACTTTTGGTAATTATCTAAAAATATCATCATTAAAATAGCATACTTGATTTATCAAAGTCTGATACAATTTGGTATTATTCAGCAATACATTTTGCAAACCACGCTAGGACTTTAACACTTTTCAAATCTATTTTCCAGTTCTCATATTTTGTGTTACTGTAGTAATTAATTTTAACTTTATATGTACTTTAAATCACACAAGACATTATTGGCTTGATTTTTTTTGAACTGTCAATATTTAGTTTTGTCCATATTTTTTGCATTTCTATTGTTTTTTATTTCTTTCTACATTTCTGTGATTTCTGTTATTTTCTATTGCCTGAAATACTCCCTTTAGTATTTATTTTGATGCAATTTGGCTTGCAGTTGTTTGCAGTTGAAATATGTTTGATTTGCCATCTATTTTTAAAGAATATTTTGGGTTGACAGTTACTTTCTCAGGAATTTTTTAAAGATGAAATTTTATTCTTTTCTTCCTTTTATCATTTCTGTTGAGAAGTGAAACATCAATCTATTGTGGCTCTTTTTGAAGTATTTTAATTCTACCTACTTTAAGATTGTCTCTTTATCTTAGTCATGAATGATTTTACTACAATGTGCCTAGGTACTTTATTTCTTGCTAGGGATTTATCACAACTCTTGATTCTGTTCATTCTTTTCACCAGTTCTGGAAAATTCTGTCATTTTCTGTTCAAGTATTGCTTATGCACCATTCTCTCTCTTTCTTTCTCTCTCTCTCTTCCATTCTCGGATTTTCAATTACATGCATTTTGACATTTATTTCATGTCCTGTATGTATCTTATACTCTTTAATGTTGTTCCATTCTTTTCTCTCTGCATGCATCAATCTTGAGTTATTTTCTATAACTCAAACTTGTAAATAAGGATTTTTCAGTAGAAAGATAATGCAAGCCACATATGTAATCATAAATTCTTTATTAGTTACATTTTAAAATGTAAAAAAAAAAGTTGAAATTAATTTTAATAGTATATTTTACTCAACCCAAAACGGTTGTTTTAGTTTTTAATGTGCGCTTTATACTAAAAGTGCATCTCAATTTGGAATAGCTATTTTCCAATTGCTCGTTAGCCACGTGTGTCTTTCATTTCAGATAGTACTGATTTAGATTTGTAATCTTCTCTTTACAAATGGTCCTACTGTTGAATTATTACTTTAAATAATTGTATTTTAAGTCTGTAGTTTCCATTTGATTCTCTTAAGAATTTCTAGCTTTCTGGTAAAAGTTTTTATTTTACCACTTACTTCCTGAAACATATTAATCGCAGTTGTTCTAAGATAGTTATCTGGCACTTTTACAGATCGCCTGTAGATCAGTTTCCATTATCTATTTTTATTATTTTTGTCTATTTTCTTGGTATACCTGGTGACTTTTTACTGAATTCTTGACAATATGTATGAAAAATTGTACAGGCTTCTTCCATAGATTTCCTTTGTCCTGTCAGGTTGCTAGAACAGAAGCAATTCTCCACAAATCCATCACTTACTAGGTTGAAATATTATTTCCAGGTTTTAAGATCCTGAATTTTGGAGTTTATGCCCTACATTTAATGTGTAGTCTCCCAGAAATTGTGGTAGAATTTTACCATAATCTTCAACATTGGTTGGACCAGGACTCCAACTTTGATCCATGGCAAATCAAAAGTTCTGAGTTTTTTTATTTCTCTGTGGCTTTACATTCTATTGGTCAGTACAGTTTAAGAATTGACAAAAGCTTCAAAGAAAAATACAGCTCAGAATTTTAGGCTCACTTCTATATACTTCCTTTCTCTCCAAAGTTATGGTTCCTCAAGTTAGATGCCAACAATCATTTCTGGCTCCAGTCTAATAACATCAGGTTTCCTCTCTCCTAGGCTATTGTTATTTGCAGTTTAAGACTTAACCAATGACAAGGAGACATTGGGCTTGCATTAGTGAAATTCCCTTCTTAAAAAATTCATGGTCCTTCAAATCTGGATGCCTCTAAAACTCTCCAATCTGTTCATACGTTGCTGCTGATGTTATTTTTC
>NW_011888795.1:3649811-3652936 GCF_000151845.1 Pteropus vampyrus
ATTTTCTTGGTATACCTGGTGACTTTTTACTGAATTCTTGACAATATGTATGAAAAATTGTACAGGCTTCTTCCATAGATTTCCTTTGTCCTGTCAGGTTGCTAGAACAGAAGCAATTCTCCACAAATCCATCACTTACTAGGTTGAAATATTATTTCCAGGTTTTAAGATCCTGAATTTTGGAGTTTATGCCCTACATTTAATGTGTAGTCTCCCAGAAATTGTGGTAGAATTTTACCATAATCTTCAACATTGGTTGGACCAGGACTCCAACTTTGATCCATGGCAAATCAAAAGTTCTGAGTTTTTTTATTTCTCTGTGGCTTTACATTCTATTGGTCAGTACAGTTTAAGAATTGACAAAAGCTTCAAAGAAAAATACAGCTCAGAATTTTAGGCTCACTTCTATATACTTCCTTTCTCTCCAAAGTTATGGTTCCTCAAGTTAGATGCCAACGATCATTTCTGGCTCCAGTCTAATAACATCAGGTTTCCTCTCTCCTAGGCTATTGTTATTTGCAGTTTAAGACTTAACCAGTGACAAGGAGACATTGGGCTTGCATTAGTGAAATTCCCTTCTTAAAAAATTCATGGTCCTTCAAATCTGGATGCCTCTAAAACTCTCCAATCTGTTCATACGTTGCTGCTGATGTTATTTTTCTAGTTATCCTTGACATGAGTGGTAGTCTGCTATAAACTACTCTCTCAAAACTAAAAGTGAATATTCTAAATTACATATTTTGCTTTCTATTCATTTATATATTGAGAATCAATAAAATTCCCAATATTATTGGGAATCTTATAAACCCCAAGAGGATAATTTTTGATATTTTGGTCAATGTTTTGTTATAATTTTTAATATTATTTTATTACATTCAGGGAATAGGACAGTTGCAGTTCTACCTCAGGGAGTTATCAAATCATGAAGAAAAGAAACATTTATTTTCATAGAAGGGAAAGACAAAGTTTTATTATGGTGAAAAGTGAATTTTGGATGTAGTCAGAGATATGTGAGTTCCCACTGGGTGGTTTCTATTTTATGTGGGAATTAGGAAGCAAGAATATTGTCTGAGAGTCATTGAGTTATGGCAGTATATTAGTTTTTTTATTGTTCTGCAACAAATTACCACAAATTTAACAGTTTGAAACAGCACATATTTATCATCTCGAAGTTTCTGTGAGTTAGAAATCTGGGTATGGCTTAGCAGGGCTCTCTACTCAATAACTCACAAGGCTCAAATCAAGGCATTAGCCAGACTGTGTTTTCTTCCAGAGGCTTTCCTCGGGAGGTACTGCCTCAACTCATCGAAGTTGTTACCAAAATTCATTTCATTGCATTTGTAGTACTCATGGATACTTATGTCTTCAAAATAGTCAGGAAAATACCTCTGACCTCTAGACAATTTTTCAATGGGCTCACCTGATTAGGCTAGGCTCACCCAGGATAATTGATTAACTTATTCAGTTGATTAGAGGCTTTAATTACATCTGGAAAAGTCTTTCATCTTGACTATGTCTTATTGATTAGAAGCAAGTTACAAGTATTACCTATACTTAAAGAGATAGATTATACAAGTATATAGATCACTGAGGGGTCATCTTTGTATTCTGGCAACTGAAAGTGGTATAGAAATTTTAAGCAAGGGCAGAGATTTTGAATCAGTCACTCTGATTCATAAAAAATGTTAGAGATAGTTAATTATTTATTATGATTTGAGAACATTATTATAGGTTCATCTAAGAAAGGAGACTATACAATTATAATATCATTGAAATGTTTTGTTTTGTTTTGTTTAATGGTACAAATTCTCCATTAAGAGAAGAAGTCTATGTCCTTTCATTTCAACAAGCTTATGACTCACTTGTAAAGAATAGAATTTGTCAGATGATAATGTATTACTTCCATGACTAGGCCAGAACAGATGACACAGATTCTGCTTAGTTGGTTAAGGCACTCACTTTTGAAGTCTTGATCTACTATAGAACAAGTTTCGACATCTGGGAGGCTTTCATGCTGTGAGGAAGCCCAGACTACATGTAAAGACCATGTATGTGTTCTGGCCGACAACCTCAGCTGAGATCCTAGTCAATAAGCAGCATTAATCACTAGACGTATAAGTGAAAGTGTCTTTATATAATTCCGATACCAAGCAGTAAAATAACCTCTCAGCTGTTAAGTCTTTCCTTCTGAGGCCATAGGTACTAAGGAATAGTGATCATCCATTATTGTTGTGCCCTCTCTAAATGCCTGATCTACATAATTTATGAGTATAATTAAATAGTGGTATTAGGATGCTGAGCTGCCCTAATTTGTTATGCAGCAATAGTATCTGTAAAAAAATACCAGTTTGAAGATGGTGTGATTATCCAGGAGTCTTTATCTGTCAGTACTGAATGACCCAATGTGGAAACATAGGACATATTTTGAGTAAAATCATGGAAGTATTTATGAGGGAAAAAAATCTGAATTTTTCTGGATGCTTTACATTTATTTTATGATTTAAAATTGTTTATTTTGAATTGCATGTGTCATAGTATGAGGGGAAGCATAAGTATTTTAACTTTAGTGACAGTGAAGATCTTAATCCAATTTAGAATATAGCAGATAACATATGGAAGGATCTGGAGTAAATGCGTTACAAATAAAAGCAATGGATGAACATGGAGTTGAGGGTTTGTGCAAAACAATAGTTGAAGTGATTGGCACTGGAATCTAGGCTGAACAATGATTCATTGACTTTGTCAGATGTGGTAGTGATGAGGTAGTGTTCACGAGGACAGAAGACTTGAAGGTCACATGCCTCAAAGGAACAGGATTTTTAAATGAGTAAAATAGCAGTGTCCTAGAAATATCACTGTGCTTGTAGGAAACTGCTGATCCCGCTTCCTTACCCCGGTTGGTATGGGGTGGGAGAGAAATGAGTACCATCTGTTTAAGACAGATGCAGTGGAAATAGTGTTCTGTAGAAGAGAGAGAAAAGGGCAAGAAGTAGCAGAGTTGGTTATCAAATGCATCGGGCCCGGAAGATACAGTGGTAATGTTAAGAGAGTAGAGAGAGTTTGAGTCAAAGGAAAAGAAGCTTGAATATTATGGTGATGAGAATATGACACAGAGGGAAAACCAG
>NW_011888795.1:3652986-3665530 GCF_000151845.1 Pteropus vampyrus
ACCCAATGTGGAAACATAGGACATATTTTGAGTAAAATCATGGAAGTATTTATGAGGGAAAAAAATCTGAATTTTTCTGGATGCTTTACATTTATTTTATGATTTAAAATTGTTTATTTTGAATTCCATGTGTCATAGTATGAGGGGAAGCATAAGTATTTTAACTTTAGTGACAGTGAAGATCTTAATCCAATTTAGAATATAGCAGATAACATATGGAAGGATCTGGAGTAAATGCGTTACAAATAAAAGCAATGGATGAACATGGAGTTGAGGGTTTGTGCAAAACAATAGTTGAAGTGATTGGCACTGGAATCTAGGCTGAACAATGATTCATTGACTTTGTCAGATGTGGTAGTGATGAGGTAGTGTTCACGAGGACAGAAGACTTGAAGGTCACATGCCTCAAAGGAACAGGATTTTTAAATGAGTAAAATAGCAGTGTCCTAGAAATATCACTGTGCTTGTAGGAAACTGCTGATCCCGCTTCCTTACCCCGGTTGGTATGGGGTGGGAGAGAAATGAGTACCATCTGTTTAAGACAGATGCAGTGGAAATAGTGTTCTGTAGAAGAGAGAGAAAAGGGCAAGAAGTAGCAGAGTTGGTTATCAAATGCATCGGGCCCGGAAGATACAGTGGTAATGTTAAGAGAGTAGAGAGAGTTTGAGTCAAAGGAAAAGAAGCTTGAATATTATGGTGATGAGAATATGACACAGAGGGAAAACCAGTTATAGCATGATGGGCTTAATTAATGGCACAGTTTCCAAAATAATTAACATCAGCAAATTTCTGAATGGTGAATAAGGTTGAGCACTCGCAGGAAGTCAGTCGGGGTCTGAATCACTTGTAGTTGCAAGAGGTCCTAGAATAAGATAAATATGGTGCCAGGGCTTTGACCACATGTTCAAAGAGCCATCGCCTTTGTTGAATGGTGAGATGTTAGTCTTCTTGGATAAATCTTCATTGCTAATTATTATCATTTATTAATATAATATGACTTTCTTTGTCTTGAGAGCTTTTGCTTTGAATCCTTTTTCTATTATTAGTATCATTATCCCTTGCATGCATTCCTTGCTTTGAAATAATGCCCAATTTTTACATTTCATATTCATAAAATTTTCATTTGGCATGACTCTTGTAAACTCAAAATAATTTAATACAATTAGAAAGTCTTTGATTTTATTTTAAGATGAATTTCATTTTTATTTACCTTTTGAAATAAATATTTAGCTTTCATTAATGCCATCATAATCTCTTCCTCCGATTTGTTTAATACATTCTTACTATTTCTTTAGTGTTTTTTCCTTTGTCCTTATCTCCTCTAGTACTTTGGAAGGTGTATATTTTGTTTATATCTATTTAAAATTTGATTAAATTTCTCTAAAAAGATTATCCAAACCATCTTTTTTATAAAATGAGTAAATATATGAAGAAACATGGAACAATAATTAACAAATAATTAACATCACATATACTTTTGCTAGATAACAGTGAACCCTACTAGAATCAAATATTAGTTTGTTTCGTAGCTCTTTTTTCTTACAATTAGTTATGTGTTAAATATTTGATAATGTTTTTAGATGTTATTATAAAATTTGCTCCTATAGTTATTCTAAATTTTGCACGTATGCTCACCATTGCAATCAGAGTTTATGTCATAAGTGTCCCTATACTGTGTTTTTTAATTTACTTGATCAGTTATTTGGAATACATATTCAAGGCTGTGTTGGGTTTTTTGTTTTGTTTTGTTTTGTTTTGTTTTAATAAGAAGGAATATGCAGGTGGCATTTTTTTCTGAGCCAGTAAATTTTTGAGAGTCTTCTGTTTTCTTCATACGGAAAAAACTGCTTAGCCACTTGTTAAAGTCTTAGATAACAATTTCCCTGAAAATGTTTATTTTTTCTCCTGGTATTTAATATCAATAAAAATAAGAGTCTACACTTATTTGTTTCATGTTTTAACCTTTTAAAATGATCAATGTAGCAAAAATTTTTTGTCTGATGATGTCTTGGTGTTAATATCTTTCTCATTGTTTAAACTTGAAGATATTCTGGGTTTTTCATTTACATTGTCAGGTGCTATATCAAAGACATATATTCTTCCACTATTGTTTCAGATCTAGTTATTCTAGTACTTCATTCAAAAATGCCTAGAATAGGTGTTTAGCATTCCAATGTAAAATTTCCACAATTGTCATCTTTTTTCCTCACAATTGTAGCATTCTTTTTTCTTTCTACAATATTTTAGAAGACATTTCCAAATTTGTTCTTCATGTTACTGATATATATATGGCCTCAGAATGAGTTCTGATTTTTACCATGTCCAGTGCTGATTGATTTCTGTTCTGGTATTTTAGTTTCCTTGAAATCCTTCTCTTTCTCATCCATTTCCCTTCTGTATAAGATTTAATTCCCTTTTATCTCAAACCATTCTTTCTTTATTACTCTGAGCCTAAGCCATGTAGTTCCACGTCCTCATATATTATTCTGAGGAGGTCAAATAATTTTCTAAAAATTTCTTGTCTTATAAATTAAGCTTTTTTGAGAGGAACTGTGTACCTCTGAATATTACTTTTTCTGTTCTGTGGAAAATTTCCACTGGCCCTTCCAAAACAATCTTTATATATCCGTAGACAACATGGAATTTGTATAAACCTTTTATTTGTTAATAGACAGGGTAGTAGATTATTTTCATTTCACTCTGTCTATTAATGTAGCTGTTAAATGCTATTTACAGCCCTCAAGTGGAGAACAGATTAAAATGCATACCTCCAAGTTTCCATTAGCCTTCTAGCCACGGCATGCCTGCTCCTTCATAGTATTACCTATTTTTCTTCACAACATAACTATCTAATACTCTTGAACAGCTATAATTCCTAGTGGTCAGGGCTACCAGGGCTTTTCATGTGTCTGACCCTGTGTATGGTACTTGTTCAATACCCAGTAAACATCCCTCAAATATTTAATTGTCTACTATGTGCCAAATTGCTGCTTGATGCCAAAATATAGTGGCAGTCAAGACAGACACAGAGCACATGTCGCTAGCCCTATGAAACTTACTGATCAAATAAGGAAACAGACAATCAAATAACCACATACACAAAAACAATAACACACTCTGATGCCATTTAATCATTTAGTCAACAAATATTCATTGAGTTTCTTTTTCGTGCCAACCGACCACTATTCCAGATTCTGTGGATAGATCAATAAAGAAAAACAAATTTCCTGCTTCCATTAAGTATCTTTTATTCTAGTGGGCTAGCCCATTGTCCAGAGAAAGTATAAAAAAGAATCTGACCTAATACAGCCTTCAGCAAAGTGTATGACATTCGCATAGAGAAATAAAGAAGCAATCGGAGTCAACTCACTGAGTCATTAAAAATTAATGAGGTGAGAGGAAGAATATTCCAAGCAGAAAATAAAGCAAATGCAAAGGCCCTGAGACAGTTTGGAGCATAAATCTACATAGCAATTTTTTTTTTAATTCCAGTAAAAGCATCTCTTAATTATTTTCTCCTTGGTTAATTTTATATAAATCATTGTTTTCAATATCGTAAAATTCTTTATGATTTTTTTTCAGAAAAATGTTGAGCAAAATCTATTAGGTTCTTCTAGCCAGAGGACATTTTAAACCAGGAATACTAAGCCTCATTGTAATAGTAATTTCAGTTGCTTCACACGGTTTCTCAGCTATCTGCCATTCATCTCACTCTGTCTCAGATTGTTATCTCATCTTTGAACTTGTTTCATAGATCCTATGTTTTATTGAATTATATTGAGAGCAAAAACCAAAAGCTGCATTAAATTGATTTGTCCTTAACATAACTCTATAAATGAATGTTCTTTTTTCTTCTTTAGTGTCTCAGTTCTTTTATTAATGGCTGATTAAGTTTTCTTTTTTCACTTACAATCGACAGTCGATATTATTTTATATTAGTTTCAAGTGTACAGACAGCATAGGGGTTAGACATTTAAATAATTTTTAAAGTAATCTCCCTGATTAGTCTACTATTTACCAATGATACATCTGATAAGAGGTTAATATCCAAAATTTATAAATAACTCATACAACTTAACACCAACTCTCCCCAAACAGTCCAATTAAAAAATTAGCAGAGGACTTGAATAGACATTTCTCCAAAGAGAACATACAGATGGCAATAGAGATATGAAAAGATGTTCAACATCACTAATCATTAGAGAATTGCAAATTAAAACTACAGAGAAATATATCACCTCACATCTATCGGAATGCTTTTATTTTCCATCATTAATAAATCAGAAAACATCGAGTATTAGTAAGGATATGGAGTAAAGGGAATCCTATGCACTGTTGGTGACATTGCAAATGGGTACAATCACTATACGAATAAATGTTCTTTTTCTATCTCTCATTAGTATTATATGCATCTCATTCTTTCATATTATAGAATTTTTCATAGATCCCATATAAGCGCACGAGTTCAATTCCTAATCATTTAGAAAAACAAATAATTCAACTGGAGTAAACAAGGTAAACAGCATGTCTCCCCAGTGAACTGGACTGAAGTATTTCACAGTGGTTTTGACAAATACATACATATATTTGTCTATTGAAATATACATTTGCAGGCACACATATTGAAAAAAATTGTATTTATTTATACTTATCAAGTTGTTATAATAACTCTAGGCACTAGAATGAGGTACTTAATATTTCATTTCATTTGACATCACATGTAGTAAGCCATGTCAAATTATTTTTAACAAAAACTATAATGTGTAGAAATGCACATAATAAAATGTGTGCACATATAGTATCCATATTGTAACAAGGTTGAGTCTTATCCATCTATTAAACCTAGGACTATTTTCAAGTCATCCCTATCCAAATATTCTAATCAACACCCAAAAAGCAAATATTATGATGAGTATTCTTATTTCCCATGTACTTTGATTACCAAATTTTAAATGCCAAAAAAAGACTCTTCCACTCACTAGAAAGTTTATTTTACTACATATATTTGGTTTCTCTCAATTTCAAATAATTTTTATTAATGTGAATCAGTCTCCAAAACTGATAACCTTTGAAGGAGCCTATAAACTAACTGTCGGTACTTGCAAAATTAAAGAGAAAACAGTTCCTTGATGACCTCCCAAAAGAATTGCCTCTAAGATGGCGAGGCAGCTTTTCTCTATATATCACCCTTTTAATTATAACATCTCTAACCACAGCCAACTTAGACATCAGGTGGAATTGGCAGCTCCCAATGCAGTGACAACCCTTTAACTCACAGATATCTCTCCCTTTAAAATCAAAGTGAAGCTCAAAATGTTATTTTGTAAAATTGTTTAATACTCTCGAGAATTCATCTAAACAAATTCATCTTTCAAAAAAAGAATAGGTCTGAAATCTATGTACATACTTCAATTCAATAATTCCAATAAGTAAAGAGATACTTCACTCAAAACAATAGAGTCTCTCTCCATATAATTTTTAGAATGATGGAATGATATAAATGTCTAAAAATGTTTCTTGAGTGAATTTGGGGAGAAGCAAATATTTTAGTCTCAGGCCATGTAGCAATCATCCCTCCAATAATATTTAGGGAGAAGGGTGGATTGATAAGCAGCTGCCATACCCATAAACAGCTGCCAGTCGAGTAGATAAGATATATGTTTCTGAATATCATATAAAAATCATTACAATTTCTTTTAGTGAACTACAGTCTGGGTTTTCCACTTTTAGATATATAATGTTAATTTATAGGGGATGAAACAAGCCAGATTTTCAGTCACAAAAGAATAATTTTAGGAGTACCTGATAAAAATGAGGCTAGACTTTCTCATTATGATATAATCCTCTGCTTATTGAGCCATGTTCCCATTAGGTGGAATTATACTCTTTACAGATCACTGTAAAGTCTCATTTTACATTGTTTTAACTGTCATATTTCATTCTGTGTATCTCTTATGTCAATGACATTCTACTCTACAATGTAATAAAACTACTATAAAAACATCACTAATATTTATCTTACTAATAGAACATTTTGAATTATAATTCATTAAATTTACTTTTTTTTTAGGTCTTTAAGAATAGGAAAATTCTGTTGCTATAAGAATGGTTGTTTAGTTGGGGTGATTATAAGCATCATCTTATGCGCAAATAAAACTTGATATTTACAAGTGAGTTCTTTCCTTCGAATATTTGCAAAAATATTTAGACTTGGTTTCACAGATATTTTCATTAATCGATGTCTAAATTAAAAATTATGTTTCCATTGTGATGACCAAAATACTGAGTAAAAAAAAAAAAAATAGAATGCAGTATCTTTATTTTGTAAAGTTTGCAGATAAAAGAGAAAGTATAATTTAATGTAGTTTGCTATTTTGTTTAACTAGCACATACTATATTAAATGAACTACACTGATATTCTAAATCACAGACAAGATAGTGGAAGGCTAAGAGAAGGATGAGGGGAATTTAACGGAAGAAAGAATCTCTCTTCATCCTAGCTGCCAACCTAGGTAATCTTTTGAATTCTATTTAGCAACTCCCTTCTGAAACACCATCACTTCAGTGATATTTCTCACCACACTGATTTTCCTTGATGAGATTTTCCTGCAGTGTGAAGGCATCTTGCTGCTACAACACCTGGGGCATCTATTTCTTTGTCATACTTCAAAGCTGCAGCAAGGAGAGCTTGATTGGATGGCTGCCCAGGAAACCAAATAGGAATTGTGCTTGTTTCCCTCTCAATCACATCCTGCTTGGTCCTTACAGTTGGGGCAGGATGGGGGTAGGGAAACATAAAGTCTAAATTTCTAATTACTTGTACAGCAAGACAAAAGGTTTTCTTCTTCGGCACATCAACTATAAGATGTAAAAAATACCTTTCATATTAGATTCCATAGGCAATGTCTACTGGATTAGTGCTTAGTTTTCTAACACTAAATCAATAATCAATATAGTCAACACTTTGACCACCGCTTATCTGCCACCAGAGACTACAGAATATTAATACTGATTTCTTGTCAACTTAATGGTTTGCTCATTTTACCTTGTACTAATATCTTGAGTGGGCCTTCTTAGCACAAACAGCTTTCCAAAAACCAAAACAATTAGCCTTAAAGTAATAGAATAAATATTGTGCATGGCCTGAACAGAGCACATAGATACATACAGTAGGACAGAATGTCTATAGTTAAAAAACAAAGCAACACAATGAACTGCACACTAAAATGTAACAATTACACATTACAGATACAACCTTGCCTTTTTCCTAATAAATGTTCAATAGCCATAACTAGTAGTTGAGAATACATGCTCAATGTTATACACATAAGTTTTATGTACCCCTTAACATCTAGATTTTCCTATGTTCACTCATAGGTGAACTAGTATTCCATTTTATTACCTTCTCGGGAGAGGAAAATATGGATATTTTCACAAAAGACATCATCAATGAGCTTTCACAATCATGGCAACATAACCAGAAGAAGCAAAAAAAGACTGAGTCAACTTATTGTTATTTATTATTTACAATGTATAAGAAAGGCAAGGAAAATCTCTATATGGGTCATCTATGGGTGGCATAAACAAATGATGAATCTTTGATGGAAAAAGGAAATATTGTATTTCCCTTCCTGTAAACACTTCAGATAGAAAATCTTTCTGGCTATGAAGATTTGCTCAACTCTGCTCGTTCCAATCTTCCTGCTAGAAATCATCTTCACTCTCATGAGGCCTAAAATATTCTTTTCAAGAAAGGGAGTACCATCTACCAGCCTGACTGGGGATTTGGCCATTCTTTTATTGTGCTCTGCCTTGTTAATAATCTGTTAGTCTCTTAATTACAGAGTTACCAGAAATCTCCTAATGGATGTAACTCACTTAAAGGATCAGTGACTCCTAGAGTTAATGATTTTCCCCAGTTTAACTTGAACTAGAACCAAGATCTCCTCATCTACTACTATTTCATTTAAATCTTGCTGCTTTGCCTGGGAAAGTCCTCTGAGTTGGGAACAGAGAACTAACACACTGGGAATCTGAGGGCTTTAGGTTTAAAACTTAAATCTTAGGGGACTCCAAAGGAGAGGTGATATGATATGGTGAAATGAGCAGGGAAAGAAAGTCTAGCTAAAAGTCTCAGCTTTTCCATTTATTTATGAAAAATCACTTTATCATTCTCTGTACTAGTTGCCTCACCTATATAATGGGAATAATAATCTCTGCTTTATCTGTTTCATAGGATTGTTGAAAGAATCAAATAAAATAATTTCATGAAGGAATCTTGTACAGTTAAAAAACACTATCTAAACATGATGAACTATTGTCTTGTAGGAAATACTATAAACTACCAGTGGCTTTTTTAATACCAGATGTTTTTCTCTGTCAGGCTATAAATCATTTTCCATGTTAAAAAAAAAATAACTGAAAGAAAAATAAAAGCACCTATTGTAAATAAAACTTGATTTATTATCTTCCTTTCTAATTAATGATGCCCAAAGGCAATTGTAAAATGATAATATTCTGTTCATCTGCATTCATCCCTTCATCCTTTTGTTCTACAGTGACTGTTCATATGGTAATATGTCACTTAATTTTTGAAGCAAAGCTTACTTCTTTGAAAACGTTTTTAAAAAGGAAATTTCTTTTTCAAGCTTAGGCACAAGGAGATGTCTAATGACTCCACACAACCATTATAAAACAACAGCCATATGCAGACCTAGATCATTAGAAGTAGTAGCACAAAAGGAGGGTTGGGGAGGGGGCAGCTGCAATTACTTACCAAGTCAGAATACATCTCACAGAAGGGTAAGGGTATCATGTGTTCCCATAATTTCTCAAGAAAATATCTTAATGTTCTTGATACCTCATAATATAAAATTTATCATCTATAAAATAACTATGTATTTTTAGTAGTAGTTGTTTCTTTGGAAGATTTCAAAGCATCTTTTCCTTTACCAAAATGTAAACTATGATATTCTGAGATCAGATTCCTGGAAAAAAAAAATGCAGACTTTCTAAGAAAACAGGAGAAATCAGGGAAAATGAGCCTTATGAACAACATTAGAGCTGATTCTTATCCTGATATACCACCAACTTGACCTCAAGAAGTACCCTTTCATTTCTGAATATGAGTTGTCTTATTTGTAAAATAGGCTATGTGAAGTTAATGATTCTAAGTTAAGTGAGTTCAAAATTGAGTTAAAGTTGTTTTACTTCTCACCTTTTATGATTCTAAAATAATTGAGGGAAAGTACGTAAAACACTTAAAATTATTCTGTACAGATTGTACACAGAAGTGCAGAAGAAAGGTTTCTTTCCCTTCCTTATTAGACAACTCTCCTTATGGTTTCAGCCATTTATTTTTTTATCTGTCAGTACTTAAGCATAAAAATTAATAGTTGCATTATTTTTCTGCAAGACCTAATAGCCTCTTACTAGTTTTTAATGCAACATTTTAGAGGATCCCTAGATTTCCTACACTGCAGAAAATTTTCAGTATAGGACCTCTGATTTAACACAGAGCTCAGCATAAGCTGGTAAAAGAGATTATTTTTAAAATACTGAATGGTTTTAGGCAAATCTGTAATTATTTTTACTATAAAAGTTTGGCTCAGCTATGGATAACATTCAAATTGCAGGTGAAAGACTCATGTCCTTCAAACAAGCAGAAAGTTTCATACCAGAACTGGGATACATTTTTTTTCTATGTATGTAGGCCAAAATATTGCTGCCTTATTTTTAGTGAATATACAATAACATGGAAAGAAAGGAAATTATACCACAGTGAAACCTACTGAAAATCCTAGACAGGCAGAGCAGATTGACAATCAGATCATTTATTTTCTGCAATTCTAAACAGAAGCATGCTTCATTTTAAAGAGCCAAAGCAACAAATAAGGGTCAGGAAGCATAGTGAATGTATCTGAGAAAACTATGGTCATATCTAAGTTACTCATAACTAGGATTATGCTGGGAAAAAATAGGACTGAAAGTCAAGTGGCCTCATTTCCAGCCTTGTCTCATTTCTATAAAAAACACCATGGGAAATCACCTCCTTTCTGAAAGCTCTCTCCCCTTGTCTGTTAAGAAATGTTGATTTCCCATACCTCATTCTAGAGACTCACCACCAGAATCTACTGTCCAGCAAGCATTTCCCATCCCAGTAAATAACACAACCATGTCCAATTACAAGACACTACAAGCCCCCATGTCATCTGGCCCCTGTCTCATCTCCTTGTCCTCCATCCTATCTGTGCTCTGCATTATTCATGGCACTCCAGCCACGGTGCCCTCATTTATGTTCCTTGAACATCCCAAGCTCACTCATCTCAAATCTTTTGCATTTATTGTTCCTCTTGCATAAAACATTCTTCCCTAGTTTAAAATACGGCTGCCATCTTCTCATTTTTGTTTTAGTTCAAATGTCTCCTTTTAGAGAGCCTTCTTTAAAAAAATCTTATTTTAACTACTTCTTCATGTTCTAAAGTTACATGCAATTTTATTCTTAAAATCTAGTGACTTCACTCAAAAAGCATAAGTGTCCCACATAAAAGGGCAAAGTGGATCAAAAGGTAGAAATTTCCAGTTAAAAATAACTGTCATGACTGTGTAATGTACAGTATGGTGGCTATAGTTAATAATAATGTATTTCACATTTGAAAGTTGCTGAGAGTTATCTTAAAAGTTCTCATCACACTCAAAAAATTGTGTAACTATGTATGGAAATGTATGTTAACTAGATTTATTGTGGTAATCTTTTGCAATATATGAATATATTGATACATTACATGGTACACCTGAAACCAACATAATGTTATATGCCAATTATACTTCAATAATGTTTTAAAAATTTTAAAGTATAAACTCCGTGAGGGCTAGAACTCTCTCTGTCTTGTTCACTACTATCCCCCAATGCAAGAGAATTGCCCAACATACAGTAGAAAATCAACATATATTTTAATTGTTTTTTTCAATTTTTCAATTACAATTGACATTTAATATTAAGTTCAGGTGTACAACATAGTGGTTAGGCATTTATATAACTTATGAAGTAATCCCTTAATATTTCTATTCCTCACCTATACTATACATAGTCAATATACAATATTATTGACTAAATTCTCTATGCTGTACTTTACATCCTCATGACTATTTTGCAGCTGCCAATTTGTACTTTTGAATTCCTTACCTTTTCACCCAGCTCCCCATTTAGCAACCATCAGTTTTTTCTCTGTATGAGTTTGTTTCTGTTTTATTTATTTGTTTAAATCCAAAATACTAATTTGAAAAGATATATGTATCCTTATGTTCATTGCAGCACAATTTACAATAGCCAAGATATACCAACATAAGTGTCCATAGATCAATAATTGAATAAAGTGGAAGGTGGTATATATATATAATGGAATATTACTCAGCCATAAAAAGGAATGAAATCTTACCATTTGTGACCACATGGATGGACCTAATGAGTATTATGCTAAGTGAAATGAATTAGAGAATGGCAAATATGATATAATTTTACTTATGTGTGGAATCTAAAAATCAACATCTGTCTTTGGTCACTGAGGAAGCTGAATAACCTCTAAGATTTCCTTTGGCTCTGACATTTTATGTTTTTGATATTTATATAAAAAGTATAAATTATGTAAATTTAAAGGAATAGATTCACAGCTCAAGTATATCCTGACTTATCACTGCACATATGCAAACTACACACTTAAAGTTAGTGTTTTTGTTTTTCCTGTTCATCAAAATTATTATATCATTGAGTTAAGTGAACTTATTTAAAAATTCTGGAAAAGGAGACTGTGCCACCTGACAGCAACCCAGAGAACAGCTTCCTGGAGGGATTATGAAGTATGACAGGAGTTAGTAAGCTACCTTGTTAAAGATATCCTAAAGAGAATGCAAGTCACAAGGCTCCAGGCAAAACCACAGACAAATCATGAAATACTAATCATAGAGGGCTTTCCTGGGAGAAGAACAAAAATAACAGTTTGTTGAGGAGTGAAAAGAAATATGGATCACATGTTATCCTTTAGGCTTAAGATTCCATTTTAAGCTTCAGAGCATTCATGTTTCAACTGTCAAAATGTTCTGTGCTTTGTATAGAAACATCCCTTTCATCCAGAAGCTTACATTTTTATAACCCATTAGAGATCCCAAAACAATTATAATACTGAACATTTGTATGTTTCTTTAATAAGAACTAGCAGTTTCTGAGAGCCTAGTATATATGGCATTATTTTAAGTATCATACACATACTAACCCATTTCATCCTAAAAATAGCCCTTATATGTAGGAATATTATTCTCTCAACATTATGAATGAGGACATGAGCTCAAAAAAAGGTGAATTTTCTACTCACAACTCTCTAAGGCCTGAATCTCAACTCTTAACTATTGTGCAGATTTTCTAACTTACTTTCATATATATAAATATATGATAATATTTTCACATCATTCTCACAATATTACTATGAGGGAATCAAAGTAGGTTTATTCCCATTTTACAGCTGAGAAAACAAATACATATTTGGGGCAA
>NW_011888795.1:3666490-3675375 GCF_000151845.1 Pteropus vampyrus
AACATACAGTAGAAAATCAACATATATTTTAATTGTTTTTTTCAATTTTTCAATTACAATTGACATTTAATATTAAGTTCAGGTGTACAACATAGTGGTTAGGCATTTATATAACTTATGAAGTAATCCCTTAATATTTCTATTCCTCACCTATACTATACATAGTCAATATACAATATTATTGACTAAATTCTCTATACTGTACTTTACATCCTCATGACTATTTTGCAGCTGCCAATTTGTACTTTTGAATTCCTTACCTTTTCACCCAGCTCCCCATTTAGCAACCATCAGTTTTTTCTCTGTATGAGTTTGTTTCTGTTTTATTTATTTGTTTAAATCCAAAATACTAATTTGAAAAGATATATGTATCCTTATGTTCATTGCAGCACAATTTACAATAGCCAAGATATACCAACATAAGTGTCCATAGATCAATAATTGAATAAAGTGGAAGGTGGTATATATATATAATGGAATATTACTCAGCCATAAAAAGGAATGAAATCTTACCATTTGTGACCACATGGATGGACCTAATGAGTATTATGCTAAGTGAAATGAATTAGAGAATGGCAAATATGATATAATTTTACTTATGTGTGGAATCTAAAAATCAACATCTGTCTTTGGTCACTGAGGAAGCTGAATAACCTCTAAGATTTCCTTTGGCTCTGACATTTTATGTTTTTGATATTTATATAAAAAGTATAAATTATGTAAATTTAAAGGAATAGATTCACAGCTCAAGTATATCCTGACTTATCACTGCACATATGCAAACTACACACTTAAAGTTAGTGTTTTTGTTTTTCCTGTTCATCAAAATTATTATATCATTGAGTTAAGTGAACTTATTTAAAAATTCTGGAAAAGGAGACTGTGCCACCTGACAGCAACCCAGAGAACAGCTTCCTGGAGGGATTATGAAGTATGACAGGAGTTAGTAAGCTACCTTGTTAAAGATATCCTAAAGAGAATGCAAGTCACAAGGCTCCAGGCAAAACCACAGACAAATCATGAAATACTAATCATAGAGGGCTTTCCTGGGAGAAGAACAAAAATAACAGTTTGTTGAGGAGTGAAAAGAAATATGGATCACATGTTATCCTTTAGGCTTAAGATTCCATTTTAAGCTTCAGAGCATTCATGTTTCAACTGTCAAAATGTTCTGTGCTTTGTATAGAAACATCCCTTTCATCCAGAAGCTTACATTTTTATAACCCATTAGAGATCCCAAAACAATTATAATACTGAACATTTGTATGTTTCTTTAATAAGAACTAGCAGTTTCTGAGAGCCTAGTATATATGGCATTATTTTAAGTATCATACACATACTAACCCATTTCATCCTAAAAATAGCCCTTATATGTAGGAATATTATTCTCTCAACATTATGAATGAGGACATGAGCTCAAAAAAAGGTGAATTTTCTACTCACAACTCTCTAAGGCCTGAATCTCAACTCTTAACTATTGTGCAGATTTTCTAACTTACTTTCATATATATAAATATATGATAATATTTTCACATCATTCTCACAATATTACTATGAGGGAATCAAAGTAGGTTTATTCCCATTTTACAGCTGAGAAAACAAATACATATTTGGGGCAATGATATTGCCCCTCTTCACCGAGGTAGGTACTGACAGAGCCAAAATAAAAAATTCTAACAAAATAGTTTGTCCTTCTTTTCCCACAATATTGATCTATAATAACCAGAAATCTGCTTTTTTTTATTAAGAAAGTCAGCTAAGTCAATGTCATGGGATTTAGTGAGGAAAAACTAATAAAATGTGATTGTAAAATCCTAGAGAATTGCTGAACCATGCAGTCTGCAGTGCTTTCTCTTGCTGGCATGCATTCTAGAAATGAATAAATCAGAGTGGCATCCTGTGCTTGTTTGTGGAAGGGAAAGGAAGGGAAGCAGTGATCCATTATACATTGTTTCCCAGAGTAGGACACATCGGCCAGCAGTGCCAAAGCCAAATTTTAAATATTCATGAGGATTGGCCATTCAGAATAGGTTGCACTCCAGGGAAAGGCTGCCCATGCCTTCTTGTCACAAGGTGCACTCTAATTGTGCAGAATCACAGAGACTACAACAGCCTCAAAAGTGGGGAAACCCTGGGCCCCCTTAATACAGTCTTTTGTAGTTTCTGCTCAGAAATAACAGCAAAGCCTGGGAAAGATGGTCTGATGGAATCTGTATAGGAATTTCCTTTGCACTGAGCTATGGAGATAATGGAATTAGTGTTTCATACTGGGCTTTTTTGACTATGATTTTCATTATTTGCTTTGCCTGTAAGTCTAATGCAGCTTGCAGAATGGCTTCAGCAATAAGGTCAATGTTCATGACAGTTTCTCAAACAATTCTGTAGATATTACTTTTTGTGATTATTATAATTTTGTTATTTTTCCTAAAGGAAATTGCTTCCTAAAAGAATATATTGGGTCCAAATGACAATATTTTTGATTCCATGAAAAAAAAATCCTTATGTGTACTTTATAGGAACTCAGAGAATTCCAATTTGCTCAAGTAAGGTGGATTATTCTTACACACACACACATACATACACACATACTCTAAGACCATGTAAATAAGGAAGATCAGAAAAGGATCCTGTAATATACTAACTACCCAAAGGCATATTAGATATCTTAAATGTGCTTTTCAATTTACTGATTATGACACATATTAAAAATATATATTAAATTTGAACAACAGAAAGGGAGGCAGAGAGGGAAAGAGAGAGAGAGAGAGAGAGAGAGAAAGGTAAAGAAGAGAGAAATATTTTTTTTTTTTACAAAACAATACTATGTGTACTGCACCCTCATATTTTCTATTATATCCCATTCTAGTATATTCTCTTAGATACCATTTTTCAAAGTATTGGTCATGATCCCATAAATTTATTATATGGTCTACCATATAGTCTCAGTCTGCAATTTGAAAGAGACGTAAAGAAATCTCTCAACTAAAACAATAAAAATGCTGAATAACGTATTAAAGATCTGTACATATTTCTGTACGTGATATATATTCCTGGAAAAAAAATTAGTACCAAAGTTTGTTTCCACCCTGAGCATATCTATATACCTCTAGATAATTAAGATTTTATTCACATAATTTTTCAGGATATAGACATCATGGAATAAAGCCAAATGCCCAAAACAGAGAGAAATAGAAATTAAAATAATCCAAAGGAACTTTGGCTTATTTTTTTAAAATGCGTGCTATAGTATAAATATAAGCTATATAATTAAAGACACAAAAGAAAGGCTTAAAACATGAGCAGGTTAAAGAATATTTGAGAAATAATTATTTAGAATTTCTAGAAGTTAAATATATATAATAAACATTTTGAAAATTTACTGGGTAGATTAAATAGAACATTTATTTATTTATTTATTTTAGCTCTGAATATTTATTCAGAGCTAAAGACAGAATTAGCGAACAAAAAGATAGACCCAAAGAAAAGGATCCAGAATGCAGCCAGAGAGTAAAAAAAAAAATATGATGGAAAACATGAGAGGTTAAGAAACATGCATATTAAGTATAGAGATCTAATATATATTATCAGAGTTATTTCAGAAGATGAATGAAGAAATAGGAGAGAGGCAACATTTAACAAATTAATGGCTGATAATTTCCCACTGATGTAAAACATTAGTCCACAGATTCAAGAGCCCCAGGGAAGATATATAAAATAAAATCCAACTCTAGATACACCAAAGTAAGATTTTTTTTAAAAAAAGAAGACATATAATGATAAATAAGTGATTATATCTAAAAGAAATGACCATATCAAATAATAGTTATACTCTTTAATTTTGAGAAAAAGGAGGCTAGAAAAAAATTCTGAATCACGAAAGAATATAACTTGGAAAAATGTATTTGACTTAAAGTATGCATGGGCATTTAAGATGTTTAGGGGCATTGGTGTTAGATTTTATTAGGCTTAGTAGATACTTGCAAAGAGATTGAAGTAATCTCTGAAGTTATAAGTAGAGAGTACATAACTTTTGAAAATAGGCTAGAATCCAAACATTACATGGAAGATAAGAAAGAAGGTAGAAGAAGACAATTAAAAGTAAGACATATGAGATTATGGCATGGCAATTTGGTATAAATTAATACAGATAAATGAGAATCATATATGAACGAGGCTTGTGGGGGATTAAATGTCGCTGCAATTTATTACTGTCAAATTGAAAGGTGGTGTTCATTTCCCCTCTCATTGAAACTGGGCTGGTTCTGAGGCTGCTTAAACAATAAAATGCAGCATAAGTAACACTGAGTCATTTGCAAGCTTAGACTTTAAAAGAACTGTCAGCTTTCACTTTCTCCTCTTGGAACACAGTTGGTGTGCTCCTGTGCAGAGCCCAGGTGCTGGTGTGAACAGCCAAAGCAGCATGCAAAGGCCCAGTGCAGACTCTGGTTGAGAGTCCCCAGTAAGTCCTGACTGACAAATATGAGAGGAAGCTTGCTTGGATGTTTCAGCCCTTTGGAGTCCCCAAGTGATTCTGTATAACCAATGTCATGTGGGGAGGAAGAGCTACCCAACTGAGACCAGTAAACATTAGAATCATAAAAGATCATAAAAGTAGTTGTTTTAAGTCGTTAGTTTTATAGCAGTTTATTTCACATCAGTAGATAATTTAAATAGAGATAAAATCTCTAGTTATTATACCAAGATTATAACACTAGATTGACAAAATCAAACTTTGATGATATACTGTGTAAAAGACATTTAAACTGTCACTTTATTGCAATGCTTTTTTGTACTATGCATTCTTCTAAACACATATGTACTTACTCAATCTACACAGACACTTAGGATATAGTGATGTTATCCCATTTTACAGATGAAGAAAACAAGAAACAGAGGAGTTATTTAATTAGCCCAAGATCACCTGGCCGGCAGATGGCAAAGCAAGATTTCAAACTCAAAACATGTGATTCTAGCTCTTAACCCCTATGCATGCTGCATCTCATCACTTAGTGAGCATTTACTATGTGCAAAGCTCTGTTCTAAGGTCTTTACACTCTTAACCACAACGCTTTAAATCTTTCTCTGGAAGATAATGAGATAAAGATTTTAAACATATTGAAATATACACTACAGCAATGCTAATCGAAAACAGGCTGGAGTTACCTGGAAAATGCCTAACAACATGGACTGTAAAGATAAAAGCATTATAGTGGCAAAGGAGATCATCATGGAATGACAAGAGTTTCAATAAATCAGGGAAGTGTAATGATTTCAAAGTTATAATATACAGATTTAAGTAATAATAATAATTTATAGCTTATACTGAGAATTTTTTTAAATAGCATCACAGGGTGAGATTTTTAACAAAGGTATTTCAGTAATATACAGAAGAGAGAGCAATTCAGTAAAGCAACAGAGGATTTCAAAGTACAATAAAAATTAAACTTTATATAATTCACTTATATAGAATATTGCATCAAACAAACCAAAAATTACATAATCTTTTCAAGCTTATATTAAGCAGAATAACAATTGCACATGTGTTAGGCAACAAATTTCAAAAAACTCTGTAGATTTCAGATAAGATTTTCTGAACACAACACAATTGAGACTGAAATCAATAGCATAAACATAAGTAGGGAAAAACTTCATACATTTGACCAACCTTATTAATGCACAGGGAAGCAAAATCCTTAAAAAACAAACAAACAAACAGTGAACTAAATCCAACAATGTACTAAAAAGTTAATACATTACAACCAAGCTAGATTTATCACAAAAAGGCAAAATTGGTTTCATGTACTATCTCATTCTATTGGTTAATGTAACTGTTACATAATCTTATTAAAGCGACTTAAATTCTCTAATCATCAGTCTTCTCATCCATAAAATGGTGAATTAGCTCTGTTCTATCTCTATCTCAGATGATAAAGATGGTTAAATTAAAAGTTCAATGATTTTAAATGTGGTTTGTAAACTAAAAAACATTATAATAAAGAGATAAATTATTTTATTATACACAAAAGTTATTATTAATATTATTTTTGCTTTTCAACCATGTCAAAAACACTTAATGAGCTATATAGAACACTATGGTCAACATGAGGAATAGTGTATTCTTAAAACAAAAATGTAAAATGGACATGTAAAAAAATTTATGTATACAGTCAAAAAATAATAATAAAATAAACAGCTTTTTATGCATCACTATGCATCAGGAGAAGCCTGGTACTTGCTAATATATCTATACGTTATATAGATATAACATATCTATATCAAACTCATCGTTATGAGATAATGATGTCCTCAGAGGCCCACTGTAAATATTCTTTGATCATACCCAAAGTTAATCATAATTCTGAAATTTGTGTTATTTTCTTGGTCTTCTTTACAGGTTTACATCTGTGGTAATATCCCTAAGTGCATATGTGTATGTATAGTTTTCTGTATTTTTTTTTAAGAGTCAAAAGGAAAGTTTATTAGAAAAGTGGGGTCTCCTTACTGAGGCAGTGACTGAGAGGGACCTAGTTTTATCCATTTTTGAAATTTAAATTTGTAGAATCATATTAGCTGTAGATCTATATGACTTGCTTCTTTTGCTCAATCTCATGCAAAGATTTTTCAACTGCGTTATCTATACATATGGTTCATTAACATTTTCTACTGCATAGATTTCTATTGTATAAATATATTGCAGTGATATCTATTTTAATGATAATGAACATTGGGGTTATTGCAAGTTTTTATTTAATCGATTCAAACAATGTTACTGTGAGCATTGCTGTCTATATTTCCTTCTCTGGTTGTACAAGGGTAAAACTTTATTTAGATTTTACTCCTAGAAGTGAAATCATGTGTCAAAAGTTAGTACATTTTAAATACACCAAGAAATTTCCAACTAAGAAGTTTATATATACTTACATTCCCATCTACAGTGGATGAGCCTTCCTGTTGAATTACATTCTCAAAATTCAAGATATATCCCAACTTCTCAATTTTTATTAATATGACTTGAAATGGTTTCTTGAGGTTTTACATTGTGTTTCTCTGTTTAACAGTGAGATTAAATATATTTCCTTTTTTATTTATTGTTCACTTATTTTCTCTTCTGTGAAATGTCTCTTCTTGTCTTAAGCCCATTTTATTTTTAATCATTTCTAATTAAGTATTGATAGGTACAAATAATATTTAAACAATATACCTGAGATATAAAAAAATACAATACAATAAACACCGATACTTTTGAATTTCCTGTGTATCCTTCCTGATCCCACTACCCTTCCTCATGCGTGAATGTAACCTTAATAGTAAATTGTGCACCCCATTGTTTTTCTTATAACTCTCCTGTGTGGTTTTTAAATTGTTTTACTACATATGTGTGAGTTATAAACTTTTCTCCTCACTCTCATGTTCAGTAACACTTTTTCTATTAGCATTAGCTGGACTAGTCAACATGACTCAGGAGAGTAATTCAATAGCATTAAATAAATTCCTTCAGCAGATTACATAGATCTGCCTTTGACTTTCAGTTTGAGAGTTATGTTTGAACTGACAAGGTGTTTTATTCTCACTCCTTTTTGTATTTATCTTGATATTAACCATCATGTCTGTTTCTCCCTCGTGTACATAATTAATAGTAGTAATCAATACTGCTATATCAATAACTATTATAATAGCAATCATTGTTCTATTTAATATTTGAGGATAACCTTTTCCAGATCTCTAAGTTTCTCTCTAGGTATAGCTTTCCCTCTCTGGCACCCTGACCCATTAACTCTAACAGTTTTGATCTCCCTGGACTCCATCTCCTTTATTCATAGTAATTGTGGGCCCTACCTCAGTTCCTTCTCACTCTGCTGTGGCCTAGAAACTCTCTTAAGGCAGGACATAGGGCATACGTAAGGCTTTTCTCATTTGTCTCCCATCTCTTTGTTGCCTGGGGTCTAATATATTGAAACAATATTTTTATATATTTTTGTGTGTGTTTGTATTTGTGTGTGTGTGTGTGTGTGTTTGCATATTTTAAATGTATGTGGGTAAATTCAGTCCCTGTTATTCCATTTTCACCAGAAGCAGAATCCTTTAATTCTCTATTCATATTTTAAATATACTTATTTAGAAATCTTTCAGATAGTTATATTTTCTCCGTAAATTATAATGTAATATTATTTTTTATTCCATATCTATACCTCTCCCTATTGGTAGTATATTTTCTCATATAATTGATGTTCTTTTTACTACCACCTTCAATTTTAATTTGGTTGTTTTAAGTAGGAATGACATGAATCTAGAGATGGAGAAGCCTGGTACTTGCTAATATATCTATATGTTATATAGATATAACATATCTATATCAAACTTCATATCTGCTTCAGCTGATTCCTTATAAATTTCACTCATATACTAATGTCCATTTATCAGTTTGAAATTTAATAGCTATGTAAATAACATACATTTACACTTTATCCTCACATATACTGGAGGCCTGTATTTCAGATTTGCCACTGGCAATTTTTTTCCCACCCTAGTCTTTCCTTCTTCTCCCTCCCTCTTCTATTTTACTCTGCCTTCCCCTCCTCTTCCATCTCAGTCTCTTTTTCTCAAATTCCAATATTTTTTGAAGTGATAATCTAGTCCTTGCTTCTTTAACGTATGTGTTAACTCTCATGGTGGGAATTAACTGGGTTGCTGAGTTCTAATTTTTTTTTATATATTCTAGATACAAGTCCATTACAGGATTTGCAAATATCTTTCCCCATTCTGTGGATTGTCTTTTCAGTTTCTTGATGGTGACACTTGAAGCACGAAAGTTTTTAATTTCAATGCTTTATCTTTTTTTTGTACCACTTGTGCTTTGGGAGTCATATCTAAGAAACCATTGACTA
>NW_011888795.1:3676441-3678957 GCF_000151845.1 Pteropus vampyrus
TTTTTTATTTACATCAATTCTATTTCAAATATCAAACAAGAGTGTAAAAATACTTCTTTAAATGATAACCAAAAACAAAAAAGTAATTTTTACAAAGTGCCAAGTGGTGGTAAGAAATGAGATCCATAACAAAGATGATAGCCTAGCTCTTGGTTAGGAAAAAGCCAACTTTTCTACTAAAATAGAAAGAAAAATAGGAATATGAATGGCAGAATACCGGGAAGTCTAGAATTATAGGAATAAGCAGGTAAGAAAGTTCTTGTCTTATGATATATTTTCTCTGAAAATAGAATGTAGTAAAAGGTTAGAAATGGTAAAATCAGTTCTTAAAAATATGGAGACATATTAAAATAAATGTGGAGAATGGAGGGGAAAACCTTAAGATTCATAAGATAATGTTTCTCTGTTTTGAGAACATAGTAAGAGTAGAAATCATGAATCTATAATGCCAATAATCTGCACTATTGTATGATTTAATATGACATCGGAGCTCCACCAACCAGTTCTTAAGCCATATAGAATCACTTCTGTCTCCACACACATCATACTCTTTCATACCTTCATGCTTGTACAGTGCCTATCTCCAGTTCTCTATAACATAGAGCATGTAGTCTTCCTTCATCTCTCATTTGCTTCTCTCCAAGGAAGATCTATGTCTTATCTGATTAATGAGTTGGATAAAGAGCCACATCTTCATGCTGTCTTAGATCACTGTTCTTGTACATAACTCTACTCTGGTGGGGTATACTCACAGAGACAGGATTTTCTTTACTTGTATGGAAAAAAAGAATTCTTAGCTTCTTTCTAAAACAGTTCTTAGACTGTGATATGTTTCAGTCAATCAACTCATTTAGTAGGTTGGTAGTTAAGAAGCATTTTTTTTTATATCTGATCCAAGCCCCATTCTCTAAAAAATGTTTACCAGTTTTGAAAAGATGGGTTGGCTGCGGTTTTAGTTCAGGCTGTTCTAACAAGTTACTACAGAGTGGGTGGCTTATCAAGAACGCAATTTATTTCTCACAGTCTTTGAGACTGAAGAGTCCAAGATCAAAGTGGCAGTAGATTCTGTGTCTAGTGAGAGCTTGCTCCCTGGTTTATAAACACTGCCTTCTAGCTCTATACTTACATAGAAGAAAAAGCAAAAGATCTCTATGGAGTTCTTATTAAAGGCACCAGTCCTATTCGTGAGGGCTCCACCCTCCTGTCCTAATCACCTTCTAAATGCCCCACCTCCAAATATCATGACATTGGTCATTAGGATTTCAACATAAGAATTTTTTGAGAGAGAAGAAATACAAACCTTCAGCCCATAACAAACCTTTTTTGTTTATTTCAGTTTATATGTTATTATCATCCTCAAACGCCAGCAGTCATCTTTAATAAAAATTTAACATATTATTGGTCTTCTCTGTGAACACATTTTTTGCTCTATACTAGACTTTAAGCACCTTGGGTGCAGCAAACATGATTGTATTGAATACTTACTACCTAATCAAGTAATCTAAACATAATAAGCACACGGTAATTGTTGATTAAAGTAGAGGGCAATTCCTTATGACAAAAAAAAAAAGAAAGAAAGAAAGAAAGAAAAAAAGAAGAATGTAGAGATTTCAGAGGCAGGCCTCCCACGTCTTATTTTTTAATGAGTTCTCTATAAGAAACTGCTGAATAAAGCAATATACAGTAAAACCAAGCTTAGAAGGAAAAGACAGATAAAGAACAAAAAATAGATATAATTTTCTCTATGATGCTAAATAAAATGTCAGGAATTGAAGAGCATTTACAAGTCATGCATTCCAATTTTAAAAAGAAATTTAAAATATCTTCACATAGTTCCATGGCATGATCTCCAGGATAAATAAATAAAGATGGAGAAAATTTGTATAATGTGTTGCCGTTTATATAAGAAGTGGGAAATACAAATACATGTAACCATATATTTATATTCATAAGATATGTAATGAAACTTGGCAAGTAAACATACAGTAATTAACTTCCAGTTAACTTACAGGGGTTACATTTTCCTTACCTACAACCTTTGACTGTTTTATTTTTTTCCCCTCAAGTGTATACTTCCTTTGAAAGTACACTTGAAAAATGTCACCTTTTTTTTTATCACATTATTGTCTACAACGAATGTGTGATCTCTTTGAAGAGGCAGGTGTTTGCATGTGAGATCTAACACCTGGGTTGCTAGGGTTACAGTCTGCTCTTGGGTAATGAAAAATAAATCAGTTTTAGAGTAAAAAGATGTGTGAATAGACCAGTTGCAAAGTTTACTTGAAAAAAAAAATATGGCATGTTCCAATAATGAACGAAACAGGTAAATCAGGAAATGGGAATTCTCAAACTCATATTTTTCAATTCCTTCCTGCATCTGAGGCAGCTTCTCCTACACTACTTGCCCTCTGTTCCCAATATCTTCTTGCTTTCTCCTTCACCCCTCAGATGCAAATTGCTTTAGTTGCTTAATGTGTGAACAACTTTATTGCTTGGAAAGGGTAACATTTCCCACA
>NW_011888795.1:3680672-3682034 GCF_000151845.1 Pteropus vampyrus
CTACAGTAATCAAAACAGCATGGTATTAGCATAAAAACAGATATATTATTCAGTGGAACCAGATAGAGAACTCAGAAATAAATCCACGCCTATACGCTCATCTAATATATGTCAAAGGAGGTAAGAATATACAATGGGGTAAAGACAGTCTCTTTAATAAATAGTGCTGGGAAAATTGGACAGACACACGAAAAAAAGAAGCTGGACCATCTTCTTACACTGTATACAAGAATAAACTCAAAATGGGTTAAAGATTTAAATTTAAGGCCAGAAACCATAAAACTTTCAGAAGAAAACATAGGCAGTAAACTCTCTGATATTACTAACAGGAATTTCTTTTCAAATATATCTCCTCGGGCAAGGGAAACAAAAGAAAAAGTAAACAAATGAGACTACATCAAACTAAAAAGTTTTTGTACAACAAAGGAAACCATCAACAAAACAAAAAGACAACTGAGTAGGAGAAGATATGTGCTAATGATACATCTGATAAGGGATTAATATCCAAAATTTATAAAGAACTTATACAACTCAACAACAAAAAAAACAAAAATACAATTAAAAAATGGGCAGAAGACCTGAACAGATACTTCTCCAAAGAGGAAATACAGATGGCTAACGGACATATGAAAAGATGGTCAAGGTCGCTAATCACCAGAGGAATGCAAATTAAAACCACGATGAGATATTACCTCACACCTGTCAGAATGGCTATCGTCAATAAATCAAAAAACAGCAAGTGCTGGCGAGGATGCAGAGAAAAAGGAACCCTCATACATTGTTGGTGGGATTGCAAATTGGTACAGCCACTATGGAAAACAGTGTGGAGGTTTCTCAAAAAATTAAAAATGGATATACCTTTTGACCCAGCAATTGCACTTCTGGGTATTTATCCAAAGAAAACCAAAACAACAATTTGTAAAGCTCTATGCATTCTAATATTCATGGCAGCACAATTTATAATAGCCAAGATATGGAAGCAGCCTAAGTGCCTATTAACAGATGATTGGATAAAGAAATTATGGTTCATATATACAAAGGAATATTACTCAGTCATTAAAAAAAAAATGAAATCCTACCATTTGCAACAACATGGATGGACCTAGAGGTTATTATGCTGAGTGAAATAAGTCAGAGAAACATAAATAGTATATGATTTCACTTATATGTGGTATCTAAGGAACAAAAAGAACAAAATAATCAAAAACAGACTCACAAATATAGTGGACAATTTGGTGACGGACAGAGGGGAGGGAGGTTGGGGGGCTTGGAGAATGGGGTGAAGGGTTAAAGAAGTACAAATTAGTAGTTGATAGCTGGGCACGGGGATGAGGAGCACGGCAGAGGGAATGCAGTTAGCAT
>NW_011888795.1:3682084-3724893 GCF_000151845.1 Pteropus vampyrus
AAAGAAAGAAAGAAAGAAAGAAAAAAAGAAGAATGTAGAGATTTCAGAGGCAGGCCTCCCACGTCTTATTTTTTAATGAGTTCTCTATAAGAAACTGCTGAATAAAGCAATATACAGTAAAACCAAGCTTAGAAGGAAAAGACAGATAAAGAACAAAAAATAGATATAATTTTCTCTATGATGCTAAATAAAATGTCAGGAATTGAAGAGCATTTACAAGTCATGCATTCCAATTTTAAAAAGAAATTTAAAATATCTTCACATAGTTCCATGGCATGATCTCCAGGATAAATAAATAAAGATGGAGAAAATTTGTATAATGTGTTGCCGTTTATATAAGAAGTGGGAAATACAAATACATGTAACCATATATTTATATTCATAAGATATGTAATGAAACTTGGCAAGTAAACATACAGTAATTAACTTCCAGTTAACTTACAGGGGTTACATTTTCCTTACCTACAACCTTTGACTGTTTTATTTTTTTCCCCTCAAGTGTATACTTCCTTTGAAAGTACACTTGAAAAATGTCACCTTTTTTTTTATCACATTATTGTCTACAACGAATGTGTGATCTCTTTGAAGAGGCAGGTGTTTGCATGTGAGATCTAACACCTGGGTTGCTAGGGTGACAGTCTGCTCTTGGGTAATGAAAAATAAATCAGTTTTAGAGTAAAAAGATGTGTGAATAGACCAGTTACAAAGTTTACTTGAAAAAAAAAATATGGCATGTTCCAATAATGAACGAAACAGGTAAATCAGGAAATGGGAATTCTCAAACTCGTATTTTTCAATTCCTTCCTGCATCTGAGGCAGCTTCTCCTACACTACTTGCCCTCTGTTCCCAATATCTTCTTGCTTTCTCCTTCACCCCTCAGATGAAAATTGCTTTAGTTGCTTAACGTGTGAACAACTATATTGCTTGGAAAGGGTAACATTTCCCACAAAATTATTTTCTTCCATACTAAATAGGTAAAAGAAGCCATTCCCACACTCTCTTCTCCTCCCAGAACTTCCCAAGAGATACTGAAATGCTACCACTTAGATGTTCTTGCCCCAAGCCAAATATTTAGTTCAGTGGTCCTACTATGTTATTGTCTGAATATTACTATCCCAAAATTATCCTTTTTAAATTGGGAATATCAATTCTGAAATCTAGAAAACGATTTTTAGTTTAAGTAAAAAACAAAGCAACTGAGTCCTGATATCCTACATCTATTATTAATGACTTATCTAATAAAGAATGAGACTATCCTCAACAAAATATTAGCAAACCAAATTCCCCAATACATTAAAAACATCATACACCATGATCAAATTGGATTTATTCCTGGAGTGCAAGGTTGGTTCACTATCCACAAATCAATTAATATAATACAACACATTAACAAATCGAAAAATAAAAACCATATGATCATATCAATAGATGCAGAAAAAAGCGTTCAACAAAATGCAGCATCCATTAATGATAAAAATTCTCAGCAAAGTGGGAATAGAGGGAACATACTTCAACATAATAAAGGCCATATATGACAAACCTACAGCTAACATCATACTCAATGGGGAAAGGCTAAAAGCATTTTCCTTAAGATCAGGAACAAGACAAGGATGCCCACTTTCACCATTCTTCTTCAAAATTGCATTGGAAGTCTTAGCCACAGCAATAAGACAAGAAAGAGAAATAAAAGGCATCTGAATTGGAAAGGAAGAAGTAAAATTCTCATTATTTGCCTATGACATGATACTATATATAGAGAACCCTAAAGATTCCACCAAAAAAAACTGTTAGAACTGATCAATGAGTATAGTAATGTAGCAGGTTATAAAATAAATATTCAGAAGTCAGTGGCATTTTTATACACCAATGATAAACTTTCAGAAAGCAAAATTAAGAAAACAATCCCAATTACAATTGTGTCAAAAACTATAAAATACCTGGGAATCAAATTAACCAAGAAGATAGAAGACCTATTTTCAGAAAATTATAAGTCATTGAAAAAAGAAATTGAAGATGATACAAATAAATGAAAGCATCTGCCCTGTTAATGGGTAGGAAGAATCAACATTGTTAAAATGGCCATACTACCAAAAGCAATCTATAGATTCAATGCAAAATACCAATGGCATTTTTCAGAGAGCTAAAACAAATAATCCTAAAATTTATATGGAGCCATAAAAAAAACCGAATAGCCCTGGCAGTTTTGAGAAAGAAGAACAAAGTTGGAGATATCACACTACCTGATATCAAACTATACTAGAAGCCTACAGTAATCAAAACAGCATGGTATTAGCATAAAAACAGATATATTATTCAGTGGAACCAGATAGAGAACTCAGAAATAAATCCACGCCTATACGCTCATCTAATATATGTCAAAGGAGGTAAGAATATACAATGGGGTAAAGACAGTCTCTTTAATAAATAGTGCTGGGAAAATTGGACAGACACACGAAAAAAAGAAGCTGGACCATCTTCTTACACTGTATACAAGAATAAACTCAAAATGGGTTAAAGATTTAAATTTAAGGCCAGAAACCATAAAACTTTCAGAAGAAAACATAGGCAGTAAACTCTCTGATATTACTAACAGGAATTTCTTTTCAAATATATCTCCTCGGGCAAGGGAAACAAAAGAAAAAGTAAACAAATGAGACTACATCAAACTAAAAAGTTTTTGTACAACAAAGGAAACCATCAACAAAACAAAAAGACAACTGAGTAGGAGAAGATATGTGCTAATGATACATCTGATAAGGGATTAATATCCAAAATTTATAAAGAACTTATACAACTCAACAACAAAAAAAACAAAAATACAATTAAAAAATGGGCAGAAGACCTGAACAGATACTTCTCCAAAGAGGAAATACAGATGGCTAACGGACATATGAAAAGATGGTCAAGGTCGCTAATCACCAGAGGAATGCAAATTAAAACCACGATGAGATATTACCTCACACCTGTCAGAATGGCTATCGTCAATAAATCAAAAAACAGCAAGTGCTGGCGAGGATGCAGAGAAAAAGGAACCCTCATACATTGTTGGTGGGATTGCAAATTGGTACAGCCACTATGGAAAACAGTGTGGAGGTTTCTCAAAAAATTAAAAATGGGTATACCTTTTGACCCAGCAATTGCACTTCTGGGTATTTATCCAAAGAAAACCAAAACAACAATTTGTAAAGCTCTATGCATTCTAATATTCATGGCAGCACAATTTATAATAGCCAAGATATGGAAGCAGCCTAAGTGCCTATTAACAGATGATTGGATAAAGAAATTATGGTTCATATATACAAAGGAATATTACTCAGTCATTAAAAAAAAAATGAAATCCTACCATTTGCAACAACATGGATGGACCTAGAGGTTATTATGCTGAGTGAAATAAGTCAGAGAAACATAAATAGTATATGATTTCACTTATATGTGGTATCTAAGGAACAAAAAGAACAAAATAATCAAAAACAGACTCACAAATATAGTGGACAATTTGGTGACGGACAGAGGGGAGGGAGGTTGGGGGGCTTGGAGAATGGGGTGAAGGGTTAAAGAAGTACAAATTAGTAGTTGATAGCTGGGCACGGGGATGAGGAGCACGGCAGAGGGAATGCAGTTAGCATTAATATGATGGCTAAGTGGAGGGCCAGGGGAGGGAGGGAGCAATTGGGGGGATCGTTTTATGAATATTATAGATGTCTAACCAATGTATTGTATATTTGAACCTAATTTAAATAAATAAATTTATATTAAAAAAGGATGGGCCTATACTTTTGAAATTCTGTTAAATCTCTAAAAAGAGGTAGAAGGTGGAGAAGTTGGAATAAAATGCTGTTCAATGTGGTGATCACATCTACTTTCTTGAATAATTTGTTTTCAGTCTTCTCACTTAAACTTTCATTTAGATAATATGGATTTGATATATTCTAAGTTATTTTTTACTCTAGTATTTTGCAAGTCACTTTTTACAATAATTTTCTTTAAAAGCATTAAGATGTGATTTGTCTTATATGATATTGAAACATATTTGAAAATTAAATAATTTAGGTGTGATATAAGTTCAAGAAAGTTCAGATGAACCAATGCAGCAAAATTGCAACGCAGAAATTGACTTCAGTTACTCTAGAATTCAGAAATCCACTCATATGAGAGCAACAAAATACAAAAGGAAACAAATTCATAACTGTGCTGAGATTAGGAGATGAGGGTACCAGAAGTGCAACAACTCTTACAAACTTATGAAAGACATTAGAAGTATAAAATTATTTTGACAGATGAAATGGAATTAATTAGTGAACAGGTATGCCTTCTTGAAAGTTAAAAATACAATTTGAATTAGACTTCTCATATCAACATTAGACAAAGAAATGCCTTCAAAGCAAGTATGAGAACAAAATATTTTTAAATATATTTTAATAAAGCTTCTATGTCTATTAAAAGGCAATCTCCTCCTCCCCCTTCACCCCCAACAATATGTCTACATTTCAGGTAATAATGTTCAATAAATATAGTACCTTTTTAAAATGGCACCTAGATTCTTGCATCATCCTACTAATTTGTTCAGCCTCCTTCCCTTGGCTCTCTTCCTCCTGTAATGCACAGTCCACATTGCAATAAGCGACATCTAAACTGCATGTGAAATGATGCCATTAACATCAGAGACTATGCTCAAAATCTACGGAGTCTTCCCCTGATCTATTAGTGGGAACCAGATCACGGCAGTCCATGTTAGGTTAAAGCCCTAACATGGACTGCCGTGATCTGGTTCCCACTTAGCACCTAGCCTCATGTTGTCTCACTTGGCTCTTCTCCCTTCAGCTTCATGCATTGTGCAGTTTTGCATCTAAGTCATGCTTTGCCATGCCCCGAGGCCTTTGCACAGCCAGTTCTCTATATCTGAAACATTTCACGTCTTTTCTACTTGTTCCTCATTTCAGTTATAATGAAATAGAATACAATGTAAATTCTTTAGTTCATCTAAAGTTCTGTAAGAGCTAGCCTCTGCCCAACTCTTCAGTCTCATCTCAACCAATTTTCTTGCTCCCTAGTTCTAGCCACATGAGCCCTCTTTACACTCCTACACTCACCAAGTTCTTTACCATCTCCAGCTTTCCACATACGTACACCATTCTTCTGTCCTGGAAGTTTGTTTCTTTCCTCTATTCTTCATCTACTTAAATTCTATACATCCTTTTACATATCATTACCTCAGGAAAAATCTCCTCAAATTCATTTCTGTATTGGGCCAGGGACTCTGTTTATGTTTTCAAAGCACCCTGTACATGTTATCCATAGTTTTTATTACATTTCTAATCATATGCATTTATGTGATTTTTTAAAAATAATATCCATCATCCACCGTGATACTTTAAAATCCATGAAGTTTTGGTAATTTTTCCTTGACAAGAAATTGAATCTTTCTTCTAGAAACCCCAGCAGCTTGCAGAGCACCTGTGAGTTGTAGTAATAATTTGCAGTTAAGGAAATTATTACCTGATGAGGAAAAAATTGCCCTACTTTCTGTCTTCTCATCACAGAAATATACAATAAACCAATGTGCCTACAAAATTTGCACACATGCTTTAAAGAAGCTCAGTGGCAGATAAAATGAGCTGATACATGTAAACACCTAGCTTGACTCAGTATTCAGCATATAATCGAATTCACGTCTCATTATTTTTTCTGAATCAACATCTCTCACACAATGTAATATAATGAAGCTGTAAAAAAATAGTCCCTCTTTTCATTGTAATTGTATATAAAATGTTTCTAGTAAAGGATTTAAGATTAAATAATTTAAAACATTCACCTTTCTTACAATATATTTTCTCCAGAAAAGTTAAGTGATATTTAGAAAGTAATGAAAATCAGAATTTTGGCCTCTAAAATCACTGAACAATTTTAGAAAGCAGACTGTATGACTATTAACTTTCACTATACTTAAAGATAATCAAATTTACACAATTTTTATTGTTTACATTTCATTGTTCTCTACTGAAGTCACATACTAAAGAATGAACAGAACCTCAGGATTCTGTTTATACAAGTACGTGTTTTTCTCTGTGATTTTCTTGTGAAAATTACATATTTGAACATGTATGTAACAAACACATTCCTTATATTAAATGCAATCAACTATTTCATTTTCAAAGATAGACTAGCTCCCCCTAGTATGAGTGTTGTCCAAGAGCATATATTTTCAATTTCATACAACAAAATTTGCATATTGAAATGTCTTATAAATTATTTTGACACCTCATATCTTTTTGGATCTTCAGGAAATCCTCAAAGGTTGTTGGACCGGGTATATGTTTCTATTTGGCAGATAAAGGATTTGAAGTCCAGAGAGACTGACTTGCAAATAGTTGTTCTTGCAGTACTGAATATAAGGTTAAAAGGTAGAGTCCTCTTTTCTGTTCCTTCATAGAATCTAACATGATATGCATCTTGAATTATACTACAAATTATGTATATGTGAATATATATTTCAAATAGCACAAACTCCCTTCCCTGAAGAGAGTGAGTCTCTTAAAAAATCTTTCTTTCTATTGAAAAACGAATGATGGTTTTGTGATAGGAGCAATTTGTTTTTATAACTTTTAAAAATCAAATGTTTATTTCTCTTTCCATTGACAGGTAAGCTTTGCTCTGTGGCTTTGCTCAGTAAGTGGATATGCTTCATCTCTGCCCTTCAACTTTTTAATTCTGGGATCCAGGCTGAAGGTTTATCTCCCATGTGAGCCATATACATCCTCACGTGAGAGGGGGAACCCTCAGGGGGAACCTGAGATTCCTCTAAGAGCTTTAATTATCTGAAGAGTACATCATATTTGCTCATAAACCATTGACAAAAGCATGCTACATGACTGAACCTATGTCTGTGTTTTGATGCTGTATACTTCTCCAATAGGAAGCGCTGAGAATTAACACAACAATTAGTGAGCAAGTATAATCCCCTTACAGAGGAGCAGTTAATGATTGTGAAAAATAATGTGATCTATCAAACACTTCTCTCTTGATCACACATATTTACTTCTCTCCTTTCTATATGCAAAATATTTTATTTATTTCCCCAAGGAAAGTACTTTAAAATATCATTCCATCATGATCTCAGCCTTAATTCCAGATATAGCTTCTCTTGATCTGGAGAGCTGTGAATTAAAAGGATAAGTTTTCTGTTCTCCCACACACTAATGCACACCCAATTTTGAAAAAGAAAAGAGAGAATAGAAAGTACCCAGAAATCGCTGGGCTACAGAAATCCTTAAATTCCATTGTACAAATATTATTAAATTCCCTACCCTGAAAGTTGGTAATGTGCCTTGATAGGACTCAGGTCTTATTTCTTATAACCAACTCCAGAGTTCATTATTCTCCATGAATATTCTGCCCTTTTCCATTATCCTCTGTGTTCAAATCTGAAGAGAGCAATGAAAAACATGACTTGGAAAATGAGCAGTTTTCTCAGTCTACTTCATGCCTGTAGATATTTTGAGAACCAATGACTTTCATATCACAACCAGGCACATTCTCTTTTAAGTCAGGTTCGATTTCTATCAAATGTTTGCACAATTATCCACACCCTCAATACTTTTCAATCTCTTCTTCTTGAGCCATTATGTCTAACTAAAAAGATATAGAGGTGTCCATATTAATTTATAGAGATATCTTAACAAAGGGAATCAGTCTTATATCCTTGATTTGGCTTATACCTTGATATTGCATCTGATCTTTGTATAATTTCTCTATTTGTTCTTTTACCTATTAGACAAGCGTAGGAGTTGCAAATCTTAGTCCTGCAAGATGGAAATTTCTGGGTTCTTTTTTTTCTTTATGTCTCTGTTTACAAATGGGACAATTCTTTTCTAAGCATATATAGTAATACTTGTTCTATTACTTGTTTGATATAGTTAATAAACAAACTATAGTAAAAAATTTTTTATCACAAAACCTATTTCCCTAAATCTAAAAATTTATTAGGTACAATGTTTGCCTTCCACATTCTCAATACCTTCATTGTACCAAATGTTTGCCACTGACAGTATCTATTGACATTTTTTCACCCTCCAATAAAAGTTCCATCACTGGCCCATTACACATTCCTAATAATATAGCTTGGGTTATTTTCTTAAGGCATCATCCACTTCTGGTACCACTTTTTGTATAGTATTTAGCTTTGCTGTGTAACAAACACCACCAAACCTCAGTGCCTTACAATAATAAACTTTCTTATTCCTATTACATGGAGGTTGACTCTGGCTGCTATGGCTTTGCTTATCTCTGCCCCATATGAGCATTCATTTTAGGAAACACGCTGTATGAGTAGCCTTTGTCTAGAAGAACATGACTCCTTTGGAAAACGAGCAGTTTTTTTCAGCCTATTTTATGCTTATAAATATTTTGAAAGCCATTGATTGTTTCACATCATAAATAGTCAAAATATATTATCTTGGCAGAGGTAAAGAGCATGTGATATCATAGCATTTTTAAGCAGAAACAAATGTCTTAGTACACAAGTGAGAGTGCTGGATTTTTATTTCTTTTCTTCCTTCTTTCCTTCCTTCCCTCCCTCCCTCCTTCCTTCCCTCTCTCTCTCTCTCTCTCTCTCTCTCTCTCTCTCTTTCTTTCTTTTATAGACAATGCTTTTCTGTTTTAATAGGAGCCCTTGAGGTAGTACTCTGAGTACCCACACTGCAGAGAGTCTCTCTGCAGCGGTGACTGTGAGCATTATTTTGCTGTTATTCATCAAATCTTAGATTTGTTAGATCTAATAGATCTTCAGAGGTTATGTAAGTAACCTTATTATTATAAATATGAGAACAGCAAAGGGTAAAGATATATCTTTCAAAGGATAATAATATGAGTTTTTGTCTAAACAAGGGACAGAATTTGGCTCATCTCACTGTTAGTGTAAAATTTTGCCCACTACTTTATGCTTATTCCTTCTATAGCAACATAAATTTATTTAGTAAAACTAATTGCTATTAAAATGTATAATTAAAATTTTATCTTCATCTCCTTTTCCCAGTCATATATATAAAATCTGTCAGCTTGGGATAAATTATGCAGCATGTCTATATGATAGTAAAAATATAACCCTTCATCTTAGGCTTATTAATATGACAAAGATTTAATTCTCACTCATGTTTAAATGCATTTCAGGCTGACCATGGCTCTGTTCTCTGTGCTCTTTCTTCCATTACTAAGAATAAAAAGAAGATACTGCCTAGTTTATAAACTGTTTTGTGGCAATAAGAAAGATAGCAGGACCATGAAATAACATTATTTTTTTTCTAGAAAGTCATTCAAATAACTTCTGCCTGTGTATCATTGGCTAAGACTGATATTAATGGGATTGATACAATAATTTTCCCATAGGTAAAGGTTCAGAGCAGAAGAGGGAGGGCAGGAAATATTTTGACTATGGTATAATTTGCATGCACATACAATATCTCAGAGAAAAATAATTTTCCATCTTTATTACTTTATCAGAATAATAAATTACAAAAGATATTTGATTAGAAAAGGACTGAAAATATGTAGAAAATTATGTTCTCATTGGCTTTATCATGACATATATACCAGGATTCTGCTTTCAGCATAGAAAAGTAAGTTCCTAGTAAACCAATCTTCCCACAAATAAAACCTATTGACTCTCAAAAACAACTACCTGAGGGCACTGGCGATAGAAGCTGATAAGCACCCTTTGAAGGGGAACTGAAACTTGGAACATGTAACCAGTGGGGAACAAATATGTTCTTTTTTAATTACTCTGTGAAGAAAACAATCATAGCAGCAGTACTGGGCATAGGGTGACAAACACTGATAGAAAACAAAAATCACCCTCATTTTGTCAGAGAAATTAGGGGAGAGAAACCAGGGCTTCAGCCAAAGAAAAATCCAGAGAACAGGAATCCCTAAAACCTGAATCATTGACATTTGGAGTATGCATGCCTGGGCAAGCTGAAAGCAATTAGGAGTAAAGTTTTAAAGAATTAAACTACAGTTTGAGCCACTGACACTACAGATAAGTAGTTTTTAGAGTCTAAGTTTTCCTCTAAACAAAAACATCAACATTACTTGAAGCACTGTAGCAAAATTTAGAACCTACACAACATAATATTCATAATGCCCCAAACCGAGTCCAAAATCACTTCATATACGAAGAGCCAGAAACAATGACTCATTTTAAAGGAAAAAGAAAATCAACTGATGTCAACTTTAAGATGACCAGATGTTGGAATTATTAAACAAGAATTTTAAATACAGTTACTATAACCATGCTCAGTGAGATTAAGAGACACTTGCAATAAATAAGGGAAAGGAAGCCTCTGCATAGAAATAGAAAAATAAAAAGGAACAAAACATTAACATATTAAAATTAAAAATACCAGATCAAAAATATAAATTTCTTGGATAAAATCAAGTAGCAAAATGAAGATAATAAAGAAATCTAAGCAACCTTGAATATGGATCAATAAAAATCATTCAATTTGAAGAAGAAAATAAAAAGACTGTGAAAAAAATATAAACTGGGTCTCAGCGATTTTGGGGTAATTTCAGAAAGCCTAACACATAGGTAATTAATTTCAGAAATATTTGAAAAAATAGTGAACTAAAACTTCCCAAATATGGAAAAGATATACTTATAGATTCCAAAAGACCAGCAAACTCTAAATAAAATAAATTTGAAAAGAATCATACCTAGCCAAAGTTATGATGAAAATCTTGAAAGCAGCCAGATAATAAGAACACTTTACCTACTGAGGAATGATGATTCAAATAATGGTGGATATGACATCAGAAACGATTAAGAACAGACAACAGTAGAAAAACATTTAAAATCTAAAAAGAAAAAAATAAATAAAAACCTAATGGTTAACCCAGAATTCTGTATCAAGTAAAAATAGAATAGAGTTTTTAAAAAGAATTTTCAGATAAAGCAAAACTATGGAAAACAAATTGCTCTTCAGGCTTGAAGAGAATTGATGTTAGAGAGGAACTCAAACCTTTGAAAATGAAAAAAGTTTAAGTAAATAAAGATTTAAAATATAAATATATGGTTAAATTTAAAAATAACAATGTATCATAATTTCCTTAATATATAAGGTTAATGTAGAAAATTGACTGTTTTACATACCAGTAGCAAACACATGGAAAATAAAATTTTTAAAAATTAAATTTGCATTTACCCCCAACTTGTAAAATGCTTTAAAAACTCATATGTTCAAGATCTTTATGATGTAAACTATGGAGAATGAGAGAAATTAACAAAAAACCTAAATAAATGAGGCAGCAGTATTACACATTCATGGGTAGGAAGAATAAATATTATTAAGATGTAAATCCCTCAAAGTGATCTATAAACTTAATGTAATCTCAATAAAAGTCTAGAGAGCTCTTTTATTGAAACTGAAAAATTGATTTTAACATGCGTGTAGAAATGCAAATGACCTAGGTTAGTGAAAGCAATGTTAAACAAAAGAAAACTTGGTACCTACACTATCAGACTTTGAAAATTACTACACTGTAAAAATCAAAACAATGAGTATTGGCCTAAGGATAGATACATAGATCAATGGAAAAGAGTATCTGGAAATAGACCCTAGTATACACGGTGAATTGATTTCAACAAAGATGCCAAACCAATTCAATGGAGAAAAAATGTATTTTCAAAAGTGACATAGAAACAACTTGATTATCAATTTGAATATGTAAACTAAATATAGTCTCAACCCTCAGTCAAACAAAATTAGCCTAAATGGTTTATAGGCCTAAATACAAACACTAAAACCATAAAACATCTTTTAAAAAACAAAACAAAAATAATCTTGGAGACAAGGTAGGCAACACATCTTAAATAGAACATGTAAAGCAGAATCATAGAAAAAAGTTTCATAAATTGAACTTCATAAAATTTTAACATCTTTGCTCTTTAAAATAGACAAACATAAAGCAATAATATACAATTAATCATAAAGCAACCAAATAAAGAAATAGAAGATACATATATATAAATGAGCTTTTATCTAGAAAATAAAAACAACTCTTACAACTCAATAGAAGGCAAACAACCCACTTTTTTTAATGTTCAAAAGATTTGAATAAGCAATTTATAAAAGAAAATATACAAATTACCAAAAAATACATAAAAAAGATACTCAGCATCAGTAATTATCAGAAAAGTACAAATGAAAACACAATGAGCCACTGCTAAAAACTGAGCTACCATTCATAAAATTGTTGAAAATTAAAAAGACTGACAACAACAATTGTTGGCTAGGATGTAAAGTAACTGAGAGTCTCATAAACTGCTGGTAGGAATGTAAAATGAAACAATTGACAAATAGTTTGTCAGTTTCTTATAAAGTTAATAATAAGCTGGCAATATGACTTCGTCATTTATCTCCCAGTTATTTACACAAGGCAATAAGACTAGATATCCACACAAAGATATATACATAAAGGTTCATATCTTCATGTGTAATACTGCCAAATGGAAATTACCCAACTATTCATCATCAAGTAAACAAATAAATTAAAAAGCAAACAGAATACTCCATTGAATATTCCATTGAATACTACTCAACAATAGGAAGGAATAAACTATGGATACATATAAAAACATAGGTGACTCTCAAAATAATTTTGCCAAGAAAAAGGAACTAAACATAAAAGATGATAGTATAGTATGATTCCCTTTGTAAAAATGCAAATAAATTATGGTGACAAAAATTGGGTAAGTGGTTACTTGCAGCTGGGGGTGGAGGGAAGGACTGAGTGCAAAGGTACAGGAAGAATCTTTTAGGGATGATGAAAATATTATATATCTTGATTGTGATGGTAATTTTATGAGGATACACAGCTGTCAATATCCAGCAATTATGTTTTAAATGAATTTAGTTTCTTGGATGAACTTCCTCTCAACAAAGTTGATATAAAAAATATTTCTATGTTTCACTGATTTTTACATTATCTTGCTACCATAAAATCTAAAAATAATAACTTCTTTCTGCTAATAGTAGCCTAGATTATTCTAGATCAACCATTCTTCTGAGAACAGCTAGAAAACATGTAAATAATATTTAAAAGTATCTACATGAAGGTATCACCAATACCTTCTAAAACCATCCTACTTGAGAAGTTAACATATCAGAGGGAGAAGCCCAGAAATGTGTGCATAATATTCAGCATAATGATTTTTTTTCTTAAAGAATTTGTTGACTTGCAAACTTCACCTGAGAGGCTGAGAAGCTGTGCAGAGTATCTGACAATTGAATAGAATTCATTGGGAAAAAAAAAAAAAAAATAGAATACAGGAACCACCAAATAGGTCTCTGGTAAATATTTTGGTTTACCTGTCTTCCAGGACAATTCTCATGTACACTGACGTGGAAAATGAGAGAACTGAGGAAGAAGCAAATAATTCTACTGGGAGGGAAAACCATATATAATAGCTGATGTTGTTCTAAGCTTTGAAGATGAGTTGTATTTTTCCCGCTGAAGTAGTGTGGAGGCTATATCTAAGCAGAAGGCATAATTATCAACTAGTCCTTTCTAAGTTTTCTAAAAGAGTTTTCTTCTCTCAGCACACAACAGGAGGAAAAGACAAACGGGGATTCAGGGAGGTACTGAGGAGGTTCCAGTTTTTTCTCAGAAAAGATAATTGTCTTTGCTTTCCCAGTTTCTATCCCACAGTTAATCTATACTTTTCCAGAAGCAGAGTAAGTTCTGAAAACTGTCATTTTCAGTATGCAGTAGCTGTCAGAAGGACTTTAAATACCAAGAGAATGAGCACTGTCTTTTAGAGCCTTTTTATCCTCAAAATCATTCTTAAAAATGACCTAATTTGGGGGGTGGCTCCATAGTATAGTGGTTAACACGTCTGCTTTACACGCAGAAGTTCCTGGGTTCGTGTTCCAGGTGGAGCCAGGGACCATACCCCAGGTGCGCCAGGCCCCAGGTGCACGCAAAGAGTGTGGGATGAGATGCTCCACTTTTAAGAGATCCAGTCCTTAAGGGGAAATGGCAACATCCATAGGTCAGGGGTGGAAGTTGGGGGGGCGGGGGCGGGGGGAGAATTTAAAGGGAGAAAAAATGACCTAATTTTTAAATAAATATTGAACAAAAAAAAAGTCTTTAGCTGGCTTTTACCAACCTCAGTGATGACCTTGGGGTCAGAAACCTGACATTTTGTTCATGTTCTGTTAATGTATGAACTTGACCACTTATTTCACATCTCTGGGCTTCAGATTCTGAAAAGGCCATCAGACTAGAATATTATGCCACGAATGGCATGCCTACAGTGGCAGAAGAAATATTAAAATGCCCCTCAATTTATTTGGTATACATCAGGCTAACTGCAGTAAAAATCAGAAACATACATTCTGCCTACTATGTGAACAGTTCCATGCTAAGTCTGCTATTACTGATGAGTTACCCAGAAACATTACCTATATCATGATAATTTCTGTAAATATTAGAAGATTGTTGAAGGGTTCCTGTATTAAACATTAGGACCATGTCCAAAGGGAACTGTTTCTCATTACTTTCCTTTGAAAGTTTCCCTCCTTCTTAAACTTTCTCATTAACTTAGCTATTTCCTTCCTGGGATATCAAAGCAGCTGAGGCAGAGGGCCACATTTATGGTATGATGATGAGTTTTACAGGATCAATTTTTAATTTTTAAAATGCCTAATTTGGAAGGCAAGAGAGTCATGCAATTAAAGCAAATTACAATTAATAATGATTATCTCTAGGAAAAAAAGTTCTCCTGGTATTTCCAGTATCATACATCTCCTACAAAACTAATTCCAGAGCCTTTCACATTTACTTATTATCTATAGATTTTTCTGCTCTTAATATTCTCTTTTAACAGGAAAATTGAATCCCTTGGCTAAGATCAACTATGTGATGTGGACCTTGAGCCATAAATTATGGTTTAGTCTAATTTTAAGTTTCATTAATTTTGAGATATTTTGTTAAAAATAATGTCTGAAAGTCACAAACAGATGAAAACACACATATCCACCAACCACAAATATATCCTGTAGGCTGTGGTAAGAGACTGGGATTGTCATTTTTTGAGTGTTTCACTTTGTTTATGTTTTAACCCAATACAAAGTTTCCCTCTCAGTTGTCTCCCATAAGACATCAACTGCAAATCCTTGATTAAAAGCAGTATGAGAATGAAAAGAGGTAATTTCTTTCATTAACTCCTTTGAGGAAAAAAAAAAATCAGTCTAATAAGTAATAGAAAGCCATCAGTCTGATCTTAGTCCTTTAGGGAAGATTTTCCTCTCTAATATAGAAAAGCTTAATTGACTTGGCCCATTCACCCTACCTTGAATGTAAATGTGTAAACTCTTGCTTCTTGAAGCTGATACCATTAGGCAATATGCCTAAAGAAAGAGTCAACATGCTTTGCATGACAGAACAAAAATTAATAAATCTAGATACTTGATATCATCAAAGGTAATCCAACCTAGAACTATTTCAAAATACATTGTTATATGTGGTTATTAGATAGCTTCTTTCCTTAAGCTACAGTTTTTCAGGTATTCTGACACCTGCAGTCAGAATGCATCCTAGACACATCCTAGACAAAGTATTACTAATTCATTAAATGAGTTGATGAACACAGAGTATTTAGACCTAGGTCTGGAATAGAGCAAGAGTTATGTTTTTCCTTGTTGTTTTTATTACCTGAGCTCAAAACATTGGTATCCATATGACTACTCAACCTCTTCATTTGGATGTCTAAGCATCTCAAACTTAATAATACAAGCTCATATTCCTGATATCTTACTTCTAAACTCACCGTTGACATTATTGGTTCATGCCAAAAAACCTGAAGCATTTCTTATTAATTTTTCTCTCAATCCTTACATTCAACAATTCGTTATAATTGTTGGTATGCCTTGTAATCCATCCAAATATGATTATTCTTTATTATCCCAACAGCTGCCACCTTAATTCAAGATACTAGTACATCTATCCTGACCTTTGAAATATTGTTTCTGCTTTCACTTTTATGCTGCTAAATTGTGTGCTCTACACAGGAGATAGAATGATTCATTTAAAACATAAGTCAGATCATATTGCTTCTCTCTTTAGACTTCAATGTCATTTCACCACTCTTAGAATATAATTCTTACCATGGTCTGAGGGACTATATAATCAGACAGCTGTCAATGCCTTTGACCTTCTTTCTTTCCATTTTTCTCTCTCATTCATTTGATTTCAGTAACACTGGATTTATTGATATTCCTTAAAGACAGCATTTTTTTTTCCCTGACTCAGAGTCTTTGTACCTACTTTTTTCCACATCCTGGATCACCTTTTGCCCACACTTTGTTACAGCTTGCTGCCTCACTTTGTTCAGAGATCTGCCCAAGTATCATCTCAACAGATATGGTCCCTTACTAATCCTATTTAAAATAGTATGGTAGTAGCATAAAATAGTAGATTTGGATTAAAGTATCACAAAATCTTGAGACTTGATTAATATTATTGAGAAAAAATCAGTAAAGATTTTTGCATCTCACTTTTCTAATCAATCAAATGAGGAAAAATAATGCATGATCATAGGGAGCGAAAAATTCTGAGGACATAGCTGCATGACAATGATTCACTAATTGCATAACACAGTTAAGGTATAAGATCTATTTTATGAGTGATTGAAAATAATTTGAAGTAATATTTATCTGACAGTGATGATATGGCAAAACCATATATATGTATACTTATGTTGATATGATGCTTTGGATTTTACAATTTTACCAGTAGTATTCAGTGATCCTCAAAATGATCCTATAACAATAAAAAAGAAATAATACTATTATAATAATTTATATATGAGAAAACTGAGACCATAAACAGTAAAATAATACACTCACAGCCTATAAGTTAGATTTTGCATTTATTCTAATGTTTTTATAACTACAAATTTAGTACTTTTTTGCATAACACCATACAACAGAAGATCTAAATGCCAAAGAGAAAGATATAAACCTAAATACTCTATCTAGTTAAGATTCATGTTGATAAATTATCCAGTAATTTCTAATTTATTGATGCAAATACTGAACCATTCCTCTTTACACAAGGATAAACTTTTTTCTATTACTACAGTTACAAAAGCAAAGAAATTACAAAATAGTTTACAGAGAGTTAATAGCACTCTTTGAGTTCCTTTGTTGTCACAAATGAAAGGCTTTCATAGACCATAAAATTAAATTACTCCATTGCCAATTGCCCAGCTGCATTACAAGACAACCTACACATATTTTTTAATTGAATGAAGCAAGCTTGCTGTGTTTTCTTCCTTTCTCACTAGTGACACAAGGTGTGTGAAGTTTTCCAAAGGGAACACCCTCCTTGAAAAGATTTACTCCTGACAAGCTGTCAAAGCAGTGTAGGACCAAGGTTCCAAGGAGCAAATATAAATGAGTAATGCCATCCTAACCACAATATATAATCAGGAGACTTTTTCAGGCACAGACCCTTAAGATACATGTTTCAGAGACTTAAAAAATACATTAGTATTCTAGATATGAGAAATACTCTGGGACTACTCAAGCCTTATTACACAATTATCCAGGAATCATCTGCTTTAAGTCAAATAGTAATATGATATCTTTTAATAATCATGGATTCAAAGTTTAACATGTCAACACACAAATCAGCACACCACACAAAGTTTTACGTTTGCAAATATATGTCTTTGTTCATTGTTTAAATTTTTATTGATTCCTACTATGTGCAAGATTCTGTATTAGATGCCAAGGAAAACACAGAGATAATTGTTGCTTTTCTGCCCTATGATGGTTGTGCTCTAGAAGGAGCAATGAAACATTTATGTAGATGGTCATAGGATGAAGAAAAAAGTAATAATTTCTATGAAAGCAGAAGATAGTATCAAGATTGAGGAGTTTGAAAGAATGATGACTCATTACAGTTTCTAAGTTTTAGAGCTGGAAAGTAATTAGAAATTATCTATGCTCATTTTCGATAAAGAAATAAGAACCCCAGATGGACAATTAATTTTCCCTAGTTCATGGAGCTAATAGGTAACAGACACAGGAGAAAAATAAGTTCTCTGGTTTCCCTATTTTCTGATACTTATAAGGATGGATGTTGACGATGGTTAAGAAAACAGCCTCGGGGGCCAAGAGAATTGAACACCTGAATATATTAAATATCAGGTGGTCAATTGGTTGCCACATCCATCATTTAGAATCTTGGGCAGGCTCTCTTGCTTCATCAAACCCTGTTCCAGTGGGAGCCCTCGAGAAACAAACCAGAGCACTCAGAAAAGAAGTAAAAACCAATTCTAGCCTTCAACGATCCATAAAACATCTAACTTTTAAATTGTGTTGTAGCTAAGGATTTTGGCTCTCTGCCTATAACCATTAATACCAGTGCCTTGAAGTACTGCCATTATGACACATAAACCTCAATTTCCTGACCGTTCTTCTCTTCCAATACCCATGTTCATACTGGGTACTATTGGATAGTTACATCTGGATAATTCAATTTGTACCTCAAGTATAACATATTTAAAGCTGATTTCATTACTTCCCTAGCTTTGACATGTTTCTCTCTTTCTATCCCCTCTCTCACTATAATTAGAAATGCAAGAAACTAAAATGACTTGTAAATTCTTTATTAATAATTCATTTCTATCCTTGTATCTTCCTCCATGAAAGCTTCTCTGGCTTTGCTTTCTTCTAAACTCTACCACTTCCCAGATTTGACAAGTTTTTTTAGAGTCCTTGGGGGTTAGCATCTTCAATTGTAAAATAGGAATAGTAATTTCACTTTGTCTAATAAGGTCGTTATGGTGGGAACATGGAGGTTATTGAATGACTTTTCCTGCTTACTTACATTTTCTATAAAGGGCATATACTTTAATAATAACAAAAGACTCAAAACTTAAAGCAAAAAAACAACCATGATGGTATTTTCTCACATGATTTGTGTGGTTATTTTAACACAAAAATAACATATATGCATTGTTTTAAATGCAAACAGTAATCACTGGTTATATAATAAAAAGATAAGTTCCTCTATGCATGGCAGAAAAATTGTGTTCAGCAAATTACATTTCTTTTTCATGGGAACAGCCAAATAACTACATTTTCAGCCTCACTCGAAGTTAGGGATAGCCACATGACTGTTTTATAGCCAACACATAAAAGTGTAATGTGTCACCCTCAGGTCTTGATCTTTGCTCTTCATGATCTTTGCCGTTCCTACAGATAAATTTCAATTTTCAGGAAAATTTTGGAAGCCACAGGAAAAAAAGCTACTACAAACTTGATCATCTGGAGTTCCCAAATGACTGCATGAAGTAAAAGATACTCGGTTGCATCATTGAGATTAGTGCAGAATCTCCATGGATTGATAAGTGAGCAAAAAATAGACTTTTGTTGCATTTGAACCACTGTTCAATTTGGAGTCTATATATTACAACAATAAGTCAATTATAAATATGTTTGGCTTCCCAAATTAAATGCTTATAATAATTAAAGTAGACTAGGTTTGTTCTGTGGTAAACACAGCCCAAAATCCACAATGGTTTAACAAAGTAAAATTTTATTTCTTATTCTTAAAAACTTCTTGCCAGTCCTGGTCAGCTGTCATATGTGTGAGTCAGCCATCCAGACTGCTTTTATCTTGAGGCTCCACCTTTTCCACACAGACTCTCTACACAGAATACAGAGAGAGACTGAAGAGTTTTCAAAAGACTCGAAGGTCACTCTCAGTCACGTTTTATTTACTAGAACTATTTTTATGGCTCTAGGTAACTGTAAGAAGTCCGGTAAGTATAGCCTCTGTATGTTAAAGAAAGAAAGGAAGAATGGATATAAGTAAATACCAGTCATGTCCACCACATGACTGTTAACTATTTCTTATGTGGCTTACCAAATATATTATGAACATGCAAGAATATTCATAAAATATTAGATGAACGATAGTCTACTATAGTGTTTATCTCTTTCATTTTTATATAATATATTTTGCAGATTAAGATACAAATCATTCATTTTAACTGCTGCATTTATGTACTATGTCCTCTATTGGTAAACATTTAACTTATGTCCACACAGTTTCTCTGACAAGCAATATTGTAGTGAACATTTTTGAGTACTTACAAGATTGTCTATGGGAAAAATTCCTAGAAATAAAATTGTTAGGCAACATTTGCATTTTAATTTTTATGTATACTTTTATGATTATATATATGTGTGTATATATATAATTTTCTTTCAATCAGTTTGTATCAATTTATAGTCATATCAACAGTTTATAAGGGCAGTTGTTTTCTTTCAATCTTTCAAATTTAATACATTAGCAAAACTGTGTGGGGAGGATGTCAGCCTATAATCTGCATATTATCCCATCATGTATTTTTTTATATTTAACTAAATCAACTTTTCTCAACATTCATTTTGTTTCCAATATCAGATTGTTAAAAATGTTGCACATAAATATGTATATGTTTTTTAAATTATTTTATTAGAATTTGCTTTTAGAAGTGGATTACTGAATTGAAGAGTGTGAAATATTTTAAGGTTCTTAACACATCAAATTTCTCTACAAACGGTTTTACCAATTTACACTTCCACCAGAGTTATATGGAACTAAGATTCCAGGCAGGAGCCCAAAGATGTCCATGTCTGAAAGTCTATAAGTGTGGAGAAATTCCAGCAGAAAACTGGGACTTAATTTAAAGGCTACCTAAAAACCTGGCTCAGAGTTTAAAAAAATCTTGTATTATATTTCGTAATTGTAAATTCTCTCTATTATCAATTTAAGAAATAATTAACATAATAAAAGAAATGCAGAAAATGCATGTAATAAACAACATAATGATGATTGTTTTTTAGCGACATTTCATTAAGATGAGGAACAAGACACAGATGCTGTTTAAGACACTAGCTCATATAACCTATTCTCACCTTTTTTCTAGCAAGATATGCTGAGTTATAAAATTACATTTTCTGTTCTTCCTTGTAGCTAGTAATATGAATGAAAAATAGAATCTGCCAATTAGGTGTACTCCCATAAAGTTTAAAGGACACAAATGATAAATTAGAGACCATCTTTCTGCCCTTTTTTACTCTTCTGCAAGAAAATATTGTCGTGAAAATATTCTGCAGCAGCATTCCAGAGTGTCAAGAGACAATTAGTAGTGAGATTAGTGGCATTCATATCAGCGGAAGTTTCTTACTCTGGAATTTTTATTTCTGTACCAATTAGGAAAATCTGTGCTTGTCTTTCTTGTGTGTCTACAAGAACTATGGGAAGTGCCACTGCAGCCAATGATCAGCTGTGGCCTTAGAAGTAGTCTCCTAGGTTGAAGCATTTTTGTGTCATTCTGAATGCCATTCCTGAAGATTTAGCCTAGAATGTAGTCTTTGAACTCTTCTGGGGATTTTGTGAGCTGCCATTTCCTTTAATCACATTCCTTCCTTCTTAAAGTAGTTTTTGTAATTAGATCCTTACAAATTATTCATCTCAGAACTGGAAGTTTGTCTCTTTTGACTAATATCTCCCCATTTCCCCAACCCCCAGAGCCTCTGACAACCACCATTTTACTCTCTGTTTGCATGAGTTAGACTTTTAGATTTTAAGATTTAATATATAAGTGAGATCATACAGTATCTGTCTTTATCTGACTTTTTGAACTTAGCATTATGCCCTCCAAGTTTATTCATGTCTTCGTACTATTTCTAAAAACTGCATGCAAATCTACAATTATATTCAAAACTGTTAAACTTAACTTACAAAAATAATTAATGAGATGCAACTAATGATACAAATGTTTATTCTAGAAAGAAAGATATATATGAAAAGGAGGAAAAATCAGTGATCAGAAGTTTTAACTGGGAACTGGAAAAAGAACACCAAAATGAAACCAAAGTAAAATAGAAATAATAAAAGAGTAGAAAAAATAAAACTAAAAAACAGACAAACAATAAGATATTACCAAAACCTAATTCTTTGGAAAGATAAAAATGAAATTAACAATACCCTAAATAGACTAATCAAGGAAAAAAAAAAAAGAGAGAGAGAGAGAAATCACTAAAATCATGAACAAAGGAGGGATTTTTGCTACTGATCTTAGAGACATTAAAAAGATCATAAGAAAATAATATCAACACCATTATGCTAATAAATTTGACAATTTAGATGAAATGGAAAATGTCCTTGGAAAATAAAACTCACAAAAGATGACACAATAACAATGAAAAAATCTGAATAATCGTATATGTACTTTTAAAAATCACATTATCAAAAACCTTCACACAAATAAAACTCTAAGACCAAATAGTTTCAAGTGTAATTGTTAAAGATTCAGGAAAGAAATAACACTAATATTACCCAGATTTTTTCAGGATACAGAGGAAGAAGGTGCTGCCAAAATCATTTTATGAGATTAACATAAACCTAATAGTAAAACACGACAAAGATGTTGCAAACAGTGAGGAATTATGGCCCAATATTCCTCATGAACACAGAGACAAAAATCTTTAACAAAATATTGTAAAATTATACTCAAAAATATATAAATTATAATACAATATAAACAATTAAATTTTATCCTAGAAATGCATGATTGACTTAATGATCAAATATCAATTCATTTAATTCGATATATAACAGAATTTTTTTAAGTGTGACTCTTTTAATATATGCATTTGACAAAATTAAATACCCATCCATTATAAAACTTAGCAAAACAGGAATAGTAGGAACATCACCTCAAATGAATTACTTACATTATATTTAATAGAGATAGACTGTCCACTTTCAGTTTAAGACCTGGAACAAAGCAAGGAAGCTCACTGTCTGCATTTCTATTCACCATGGAGATCCAATCAAATATGAAAAGTAAAAGCAATAAAATATATAAAATTCAGAAATAAAAAAGTAAAACTATCCTTTTTGGGAAGTGCTATTTTTGTTTATACATAAACAAAACAATAAATTTACAAAACAACCATTAAAACTAATGAATGAATTTAACAGGGTTACAGTATAGAGGGTTAATATAAAAAATACTTTGCATTGCATATACTAACAGGAATAAATGCAAAATAAAACCGTTTAAAAATCTATTTACAGTAAAAATATATAACAAGGAAAACCAAAATCTCCACACTAAAAATTATAAAATATTGTCATGAGAAATTAAAGATCTAAATAAATAAAATATTTTGTTAAGAATTAAAAGACTTAGTTTTGTTAACATGTCAATTCTCAACAAAATGATCTACACATTAAATGCAATTCCAATCAAAATTCTGTATGCTTTTTTTATAGAACTTGACAAGCTGATCCTAAAATATGTATGGAAATATAAAGGACCTGGTATTACCTTGCTAAGCACTTTCTTACAGAGAACAGTTTTAGAATACCTACCATACTTGATTTTAAGACTTAAAGCTAAAGAAATCAAGACACTTGGGAGTGGCAAAAGGTTAAGCAAATGAGCAATGGAACAAAGTCAAGAGTTCAGAAATAGACCCACGAAAATATAATTGGTCGATTTTTTCACAAAGATGCCAAGATGAAAACTATTCTAATATATATTGCTGGTGCAATTAGTTTTCCATGTGGATTTTTGAAAATAAGAGATTCTTATACCATAGGCTAGAAATTATGCATAGACCTAAATGTAAAACCCCAAATTATAAGATTTTTAGAGGAGTTAAGCAAAGGTTTCTTAGAGCACAAAAAGCTTGAACCATTATAAAAACATTGGTAAATTGCACTTAACCAAAACTTAAAACTTTTGCTCCTTGAAATCACTGTTAACAAACCAAAAGGCGACCCATGGGCTGAGAGATAATAGTCATAACACATGTTAGACAAAGGACACATATCCAGAAGATAAAAAGAACTCTTATAACTAAAAAATGAAAATGAAAACAAACCAATAGAAAAGAGGAAAGGATTTGAAAAACACATCAGCAAAGAAAATATACAAAGGATAAATAAGCACTTGAAAAAATTTAAAAAATTAGCCATCAATGAAAAGCAACTTAAAATCACAATAAAATGACACTACACCTTTTTAATGACTATGATTAGATAAAAATAAAAAAAATCAAGTGTTGGTGAGTGTATGGAGCATTAGACGTCCCACACACTGCTGGTGAGAAGTACAGCCAATCATAGGAGCTTGGGTCATTACAGAAGGAGAAAAAGTTTGAAGGTTCTGGGGTCTTTTCACAGAGAACAAGTTAAAAGAAGATTATCATTATATGTCAGTTAAAATATGACCTCTTCCGTTAACTTTTCATTTACTTGCCACCCGTCTCTTCCACAAAGCTGGACGAAGTATTTCCTCATTTTACTTTTTAAAAATCTACTGTATATCATCATCTTGCTAAGCAATGAAGTTAAAAGGAGTAGCCCAGACACATATTTCTGGCTGTCTTGGGATTTAGAATATATATATTTTCAAAATACTTTGTTGATATTTCTATTACGGTATGGTTATAATAGTTTACATTTAGCATATGTGCGTCTGTATTCTCCATTAGGTTGTTAGCTGACTATCAATACAGATATATGTTAACTTGTCTTTTTGTCTTTTTTTTTATTTCACTGCACCCAATACAGTGGTTGGCACACAGTAGAGGAAGAGAGAGAAGAACAGCCCATTTCGTATAGTCTTTTATTATTTGACTATTTCTCAGAATCTGAGATAAACAACATTTCTATAAGATTCCGAAGCCAGCTCTTGCTGGGGTGTTCACATTTCATAATTATTTGCTAATTGTGACATCATAGACTTGAGCACATGTGGTTTGGACCCACACACTGTGCAGCAGAAGGCAATGGTAAACTACTGCTGCACTTTCTTTTCTTAATCTTTTTTTTATCTTTATCTTTTGTTTTATCTTGAAAACCCTCTGATGAGACAGTCCAAAATGAAATATGAGATAATACTGAAAGATAAGCCTTCCAGGTTGAAAAACACACAGTTACTGGGGAAGAGCAAAGAACAAGTAAGAATAGCATTGTTGCTAATGATGCAATGAGATCAGAGCTGAAAAGATGAATAGCAGCTGATGCGCACAAAGGAAAAAGGAAAGTACGATGCTGCACGACACATAGAATCAGAACATGGAATGTAAGAAGTATGAATCAAGGGAAACTGGAAATTGTAAAGTAAGAAATGAGACATCTAAATATGGCAGTACTCAGCGTTAACAAATTAAAATGGACAGGAATGGGACATTTCTAGTCAGGCAATGTACAGAATGTTCGACTATGGAAATGACAGAAGAAATGGAGTGGTTTAATATGGAAGCAAGATATAGGACAGGCAGTTAGGGGCTATAATGCAAACTTGGATTGAATAATATCAAATAATATCAATTAGACTTCTAGGAAAACCTATTAACAAAACCATCATTTAAGTCTATGCTCCAGCTACAAAGGCTGAAGAAGATACAATTGAAAGCTTTTACACAAGTATCCAAGAAGAAATCGATCATACACCAAAACATGTTGATAATTATAGGTGACCAGAACACAAAAGTAGGAAATAAAGCAGAATCAAATGCCATTGAAAAATTTGGACTAGGAGTCAGAAATGAAGCAGAAGAGAAAATTGATTCATGGATTTCTGCAAAGCCAGCAACTTGCCCATTGCAAACACATGCTTCAAAAAACTGAACAGATGACTGTACACAGGGACATGACCAGATGGCCAATATAGAAATCAAATAGACTATGTAATTAGAAGGAAGAGATGGAGAAGCTCCATTCTCTCTGCCAAAACGAGACCAGGAACAGGTTGTGGTACTGACCACGAACCATTAATATCAAACATTAGAGTAAATCTGAAGAACACTAAAAGAATTGTAATGCCAAAATATAACATAAATAACATTCCTGATAGATTTAAAGTTCACATTTAAAAAAAAAAAAATTCACTGTTAATTGACTGAAAACCAGAAGAACGGTGCATGGAAACTAGAAATGTTATTAGGGAAGAATGTGAAAAAATAATGCCAAAGTAAAAAGGAAAGGAAATTTAAGAGGGATGACAGAAGAAATGCTAAAAATTGTTAGAGACCAGTGAGAGGCAAAAATAAAAAGTGACAAAAGCAGGCTTAGAATTCTGAAGGCAGTTTTTCGATGACTATCAGACAAAGAGAACTACTGCAAAAGTCAATACAAGGACATAGGAGAGAATAAAAAACACAAAACAAAAAGGGAGATCTCTACAATAAGATTCAAAAAATTAAAGAGAAATTCAAACCTACATTAGAAATAGTCAACGACCAACAAGGAAGCACATTATCTGACCAGGAGAAAATAAAGGGAAGGTAGAAACAATATACTGAAAATTTATACAGAATAGATAAAAAGATGACAGATACCTACAAAGAAGATTTCTATGAGGAACAACCTATAATTCTAGAAACATATGAAAGCTGCCCTGAAAGTACTGAGAAGAAATAAATTACCAGGAGTAGATGGGATTCCAACGGAATTATTTTAAGCCACAGAAACTGAATGTGTCAAAATCCCAGCAAAAACATGTCAACAATAATGAAAAACGAAACAATGCTCCACAGATTGGAAACATTCAATATATATCCCAATCTTCAAGAAAGGAGAACCAAGGAGTGCAGTAACTATAGGATCATTGCTCTAGCTTCCCATGAGAGTAAAGTGATATTCAGGGTGATGCAACCAAGGCTTCTACCTTTTACAGGGCAAGAAATGCCAGATGTTCAAGCTGGATTTAGAAAAGGATGAGGCACTCGAGATCTAACTGTGAGCATTTGCCAGATACTGAAATACTCTAAAGAACTGCAGAAGAAAGTTTGTCTATGTTTTGTAGACTATAGTAAAGCCTTTGACTGTGTCAGTGTTGAAAAGCTATGAGTTGCTGTGAGAGAAACGGGCAGGCCTCAGCACTTGACTGTACTGATGCATAACCTGTACTGTGAAGAGGAAGCTACTGTCAGGACAGGTAAGGAAAGACAAAATGGTCTCCTTAGGCAAAAATGTCAGACAGGGATGCATTTTTATTTCCCATTCATTTAATCTGTATGCAGAACATATCATACAAAAAACTAGGGTAGACTTGGAGGAAAAAGAAAGTAGCAATTATTTGAAACAGCTTCTGATGGAAGTGAAAAGAAAATGACAAAGCAGAGCTTCATTTGATTATCAAGAAGACAAAAATCATGACTACAAAAGATATATATAACTTTATCATAGATGACGAAGATACTGAAATTGTTAAAATTTTGCTCACCTTGGTTCCATCATCAGTTCAAATGCAGGCTTCAGCCAAGAAATCAAGAGTAGGCTGAGATTCAGAAGGGCAGCAATGGAAGAATTAGGAAAGATCACCAAGAGCAAAAATGTGTCATTAGAGACCTAGGCTAAGGTCATCCCCACCATTGTATGCCTAATTATTATATACTGATGCAAAAGTTGGACCATGAAGAAGGCTGATAGGAAAAATTGATTCATTTGAAATATGGTTTTGGAGTAGATACCCTGGATTCCCAGAAAGACAAATAAGTGGGCCTAGAGCCTGAAACATCACTGGAGACAAAAATGACAAAACTGAAGTTGTTCTACTTTGGGCACATCATGAGAAGGCAGAGTTCTTCAATAATGCTGAGAAAATAGAAGGCAGTAGGAAAAGAGAAAGACCAAATACGAGATGAACTAACTCCATAAAAGAAGCCAAAGGTGTGAGTCCACAGGAGCTGAGCAGGGCTGTTGAAGACAGAACATTGTGGACATCACCATTCATAGAGTCACCAGGAGTCAGAGCTGACTCAACAGCATGTGAAATACACACATGAAGCCAGCACAGTTTAAAGAAAAATAAACCTGCCTCACAAAAAGTTAACATGGGGCACAGGAGTCATTCTGAAGTAATTATCCACTTAATTTGACATTTATTCAGAAGTCCGATTACTAAGCTGAAAGCCAGTTTAGACAATATTAGCAGTTATTTCACAGTGATTTTCACAAGTGCTCATTTGTGCCTGCATGTGCGAAATACCTGCTGAGCATTTGGTTTGGGGACCAGCCATGTACAATATCCCAGCTGAGCCACCGTCTTTCCAAGCCAATCTTCCAGCCAAATGCTTAAGTGAACGCAGCTAATTGCTATAGGTCTAACGACAGCCTTAATCTTCTCTCAGCCTCCAAAACCACAGTTAATATATTGGTTTGCAACCTTAGAAGTTCCCCAGGTAAAAGTCAAAACTAGCCCTTGTAGACAAAGAGAGACCAGAAAGGGGCAGGCCACCCCAGATTGGTAGGTGGCAGGTTTAATAAGCAAAGGAACTTACACATGAGGCTTGCATTCAGCAAAAATGATAAAAGTTTATATAGAGGTCTTACAGAGTTCAGTCATATATAGAGTCCAGATGGCCTCAACAACACATTGCTCTCTCTAGGTTGCATCCTTGAAGTGGCTCTTAGTGCAGAAACAGTGGGTAGAATATATGTTCCAAGGATAGGGGAGGAAGTAAGGAGCCTCTGGATGCCTGGGTCAACCAGCAGTCATGTCTTCTTGATGACCTCCTCCAACATAGTAACATAGACTGCCCATGGAGTCCACACTGTGATTGTACAACAAACCACCTGATAAACCTCTCTTAATGTTTCCAGAAAGATCCTCTTTTCTTAATGTGCTAGAGTTACTAAGGAGGAGATAATCTAATTCTGTAGCATATTCCTAACCACTGTTATTTGAGAGTTTTATAGAGTTGACTCAATATTAGAGTCATAGCTGAAACAAAAAGGGCAGAAATTAAGAAATAAAAAGAAAATACTACTACCACTACTATTACTATTAACAAAACGATAATTTTTTTTTTTTTACTTTCTAGTGTCCTAACCATATATGTGAGTTCAAAATAAATTCATGAGATAAAAATAATACACAGATTATCCAAATGAAGAAAGCGAAGCTAGGAGAACAGAGGAGCATTTAAGTCATAGAAGATAGCAATCTGGAGCTAGAAATGGCCTTAATGTTCCCCTAGTTGAACCCCACTTTAAAGATGAAGAAAGAAACTTGAAGGAAATAAATATTACTGTATTACAGAAATAATTAAAACTATCTTTGCTACAGAAACACTAATAGTGATTTCACTTGTAAGAGGGACAAGCTAAACTAGCTCCATAGGAGAGGGTAGCCTGAGTCATACTCTTTTTATTTTTTTCTAAAACCTTTGCAGTCGCTGTTTACTCTGCCTTGAAATATCCTTTCTTAGATACTTTGGCTCAATTCCTCATTTCATTCAACAAATGTCCCAGTTCAACAAATGTCACTTCCTAAGTGGGCCTTCTCTGATCTGACCACTGATTCTAAACTAACAACCTCTGTCACTGTCTATCCCTTTACTCCATTTTACTTTCTTTATGATGCTTATCACATCCTAACATCATAGTTTGTATTTATTTGTTTATCTGTTTATTTTCTATCTCCCCTTCTAGAATGTAAATGTCATAATGGCAGGGAATTTGCCTTATAGCCATTTCCCTGGTGTTTTACAATAGCTCCTGGCACAGATTAAGCAGTCAATAGTTATATGTTGAATTAATAGATAGATGAGTTTTCTGAGCAGCTCATAAAGGCCACTGTTTACAACAGCGCATAACACCATCTCCACAATCCCTTACGCCTGCAAACACACACACAGCAGCCACATTAACACACATGTGCACTGGCAAACATATACAAGAATTTTTGTCTTTATCAAATTCAGCAAACGCTGAGTATCAAAATATCCACTAGGTTCTGTTCATTTGGGTACAATATGTTATGGAAGAGAAATGGGCTCTTTGCCTTCAGAGAACCCATCGCCTGCTTATAATGAAAGAGAAGAAAAAGTCCTCTGATGCAGGCTCAAGTATCATTGACTGTTTAACTATATGGTATCTGATGACATCGAGATATAAACCGTTATGTAGGTAATAGTATATCGCCTTATGGCATCCTGAAAGAAGATCTGGAAAGGTTTCCACAAGAAGTTTTGGAAGAGGTAAATGAGCAACATTTCAATCAGAGAAGGATGAAGAAAGACATTCCAAATAAAGGCAACTATGCGAGAAATGACAAAAGATAAGAATGCAAGGCAGGTGCAGAAACCATGTCAAGTTCCTAGGGGACTGAATATGTGGAGGCAAGTTTACTAAATGCATATGTTGGTGCTAATTGTTGGCAACATTTGAATATCGTTGTGCACATTCAGAATTTATTTTCTTGATAATGGGAAGCCATTTATGATTTTGCCTAAGGGAGAAACATTAAACAGCGGTTTTGTAGTGTTTATTTAATGTCAGGCATCGTTCTAAGAAATTTAATGTATATAATTTTTTAAAACTCTTCAGTAAGTCTCTGAATAAGAGTAGAGAGGTAAGGAAACAGATTCTTAGAAAAGATAAATTACCTGAAAGGGTAAAAACAGCTTGTAAATGCAAGGAGTAGTTTTAAGACGGGTCTCCTAATTTTGAGTTCAAGGTTTGTTCCATTCCACCTACCTTGATTAAATCTCCATTTTAAAACATTACTTTGGAGAGATGTTTTACGAGAGACTATGATGGAAAAAAAATGTAACTATGGAGTTCATTTAGGAATCTTTTGCAAAAAAAAGTCGGAAAAAATAAAATAATGAGTGTCTGAATTAGAACAGAAATAGAAATTAAAGGACAGATGGGATAGGTAGTGTGAGGTTATTACACAGACTACTAGACAACTGAGTATTTTCCCTCTGGGGTAGTTCGATTTTGAAGAAGAAAAGAAAAATTAAATTGCATTTCATTATTATTTCTTCATTTGGTCAACTAGCTTAAGGGAAGAAAAATGAAAATAGCAGAATGTAAAAGCAGGTGCTGTAAAAGACTTTTAGAAGAAATGGGCACTATAATTTCTTTCCTTCTCTATTCGTCTTAAAAAAGGGACAAATAAGCTTTCAACGTTAGTAGGTTTCCAAATCCACCCACTTACACCTGTTCAGAAACATCTGCTTTCTTATAAAATGGAAAATGAAAGGAAAAAAAAAAAAAAAAAGGCCAGCTAATAATAACATGGTGAAGAGAAAAAGTTTTTTTGTTAGTTTATTTAGTTTCATTTGGTTTTTCTAGGCTAAAAATGTAATTTTTAGAATGATATGAAACAAAACCATACATTATTGGTTAATGCTTGTGGACATCACCATTCATAGGCATGGATTTTGATTATTTTCTTATTTGTTAATATAGTTAGTGCATCCACTATTATCTCATAGTTTTATAGATATGTGGATATTCAGTGAGAAGGGAAAGTAGAAAGGTCAGCAGGACCAAGCTCATGTTTGCCTTGGAGTCCATGAACAAGGTATTTTTTTCTAGTTACCATGGAAATTTATTAGACTGCTTTATTCAAAAGAGTATCATGTCCATTTTATGTTTTTGAAAGTTTATCCCAATGACTATGGATAATGAAAGTAAGAGGGCGGAGGTAAAAGCAAGGAGATCCATTAAAAGTTTTTAACGACAGTTTGAGTAAGAAATTATTGAAGTTTGTGATTCAAGCAACGGAGATGATGACAAGTGTTCATACTTGGGATATACGTGAAGGAATTAGTATATCAGGTAATAAATTAGCATGGTGTTTATGTCTCTAAATTGATATTCAATAGGTATCCATTGCATAGAATTTCCTTTATTTTAAGGAAGCAAAAAAACCTGTTATATTTTGAATAATGATTAACTTCATGAAATATTTAAAATATAGTTAAAAACTAGAATTTCTCTATTCAATACATTTGGTTTGATACCAAATTTCCCTCAGACATTAATAAAGTTATTTTACCCATAAAAGAAACTGACAATATAACACATACCAAGCACAATTGCTCATTTATGTGATTTATTCCTTATAAAAATTATCAGTCTTTTTATGTCATATATCTGCTTTTAAACTCATTGCTGTTATTTTAGCAGAGATTATATTTAAGGAATGTGTCATATATATGAATTTCTACATAATTAGGTCATTATAAACACAGAACTATTTAAGAGTTTGTTTATTTCCCATGTATATGAGACTTAGATTACAGGTTTCTCTGTGCATGAGTAAAATATAACTAAGCCATTTGATGGCAAACATGGCTAAAGTTTTTAAATGGAAGCCTATTCTCAATCGAGAGAAATGCCTATTTAGTTGGAATTATATGAACAGTTTATATTTTCTCCTAAAGTATGTTCAAACTCAAGTAGTGCTTGTGTAATGAGATAGTCTACATTAAGCTCTAATAATGGTTTACTGCATGATCATCACAATGATAATGTGTGTAATTTATCACATCTGCCATTGAAAGAGCTCTAAGAATTTCACAAACAGCCCCTCATTAATCTATTCATTTAGTTCCTTTCCTCTTGAAAGTTTTAAAGCTATTTAAGAAATTCTGTAACTATGAGAAAGAGAAGGTTTTGCAGCATTCAGTAAAAAAAAAAAAAAAAAATAGAGTGAGACACAGGGTCATGAAGAAGATAAATTCCAAGTGAAACTATCAAGAGAACTCACAACTATATATGTGATAGATTCCTGTTTCGTTAAATCAAAAAACAACCTAAAATATTTAGATCAAGTTTCTCATTTTAGAAGTCAACATCCCTGTCTAGTTTCTTACTCATCTGCTCTCCCTGGAGGTTTGTAGCATGCTGAAGAAGACCACGATGTCTATCACTCTAAAACATATCCTGTATTGCTCCAGTGCTGTGTAATTATATATTCAAAGATCGTTTCTCATGTAACTAAAATTGATGCTATGTTTATGCATAATATACTTGATATTCTAAAATATTCTGAAATAGTATTTTATTGTTTAATAATAAAGCATAAAGTGTATTTTAAATAGATTAAATATATATAAATTATACTTGTTTGATATAAAACGTGTGGCTAGCTAGAATGTTAACAGACAACGAGTAATTGTTCTTTAATCTTATGACTTCATATCCATTTATATCATTAGAATATTGATTTTTAAGTACTTACAGAGCACTTTCATTTGACAGGTGTTATATAATTTTTCCCAAACTCTATGCCTTAAATATTTCTTAAAGGATAATAAATACCCTGAAAAAATATTCTCAGGGTTTGGAGGAAGGGGATGAATAAGGAGAGCACAGAGCATGTATAGGGCAGTGAAAATATTTTTCATGGTACCATAATGATGAATAAATGTCATTATACATTTATTCAATGCCACAGAATGTATAACACCAACAGTGAACCATGATGTAAACTACAGATGTTGGGGTGATTATGATGGGTCAAAATAAGTGTATTAATTGTAACAAATGTACCACTTCGGTGGGGGATTTTGATAATGCAGATTAGACATGTGTTGGTGGTATATATGGGTTAGCTCTATACCTTCCTGTCAATTCTGCTGTGAAATTTAAACTGCTCTAAAAATATAATGTCATGTATGTCTAGGCCTTTGGGATCAGTGGACAAGCACCATGGCTTCAACTCCAATGAGAATCCTCAGGAAAGTGGCCAGATCACGGCCAAGGTGATTCATCACCTGGAGTATCTAGTGCTTACAGACTTTGGCAGGCAAGGCACATCTGGAAAAAGTCTTCACCTTTGCTGACTGGCTCCACACTGTGGACAAGGTCAGGGTGGAGTGAATCAGTACTGGAGGACAAATGTCTACAGCTGAGATCAGACAATGTGGTAGAAGGCAACTGTGCTAAAGACCTACTACAGAACTCTCAATGAGTTAAAGAATAGTATTTTGTGCACCCTGCCCCCCAATATTTCTGCCAAAGGTGAATGAACAAGAGCCCTTCTCACATGGCTGAGTAGCTATTCTGGGAAAGAGTACCCTAGGGAAATTTGGGTCATAATGATAGTATTTTATTATATTCTTACTTTCTTCAGTCATCTGAAAAAACCTGATGGTTAAAATACTTTTTAATAACTAATTCTTCTGAAGACAGAATTGAAACTGTCTAGCCAAAACAAGGCACTGAGTTTCTGATGCTAATGGAAGTAAAAGGTATTGTCCACTTCCAAAGAAGTAGATCGGGCATTTACTCACAGGTTATTCAGTATGGAAGATATTATTGCCCCTTATCTCCTCCCAAAAAGTGCACTTAAGTGAATTTGCAATTTATGTAACTCTTAGGCATTGAATCTGATCATGATGTGACAACCTGAGTTGTCTGTTTTAGTTGCTGTTTCCTTTGACCTGAGCAGCCTTTTTTTGTTACCGAACACTTGAATTTGTTTCTGGGTGCTCACTTTGTTCTAAGGAGAGGGCTAACTCTCTGCTAAGGTCTGAAGAATGTTCAAAGTAGACAACATTTGGGAAATTCCTAACGTAGAACCATCTACCATTTCACAACGTCATTATATACAGAAAGGATATTAGCCATGTCTATAGTTTCTTTTGCTAAAAAGAACTTATAAAAATAGCCCTGCGATAACTAACAATACTGTATTCTATATTAAGATTTGCTAAGAGGAAGTCTTATGTTAAATGTTCTTACGACATATAAATAATAAAGGAGTAGGGAGAAAACTTTGGGAGGTGTTAAATATGTTTATGGCCTTGATGATAGTGATGGTTCACATGTTAATGCTAAATTCATTAAATTGTATACATTAAATAAGTACAACTTTTTATATGTCAATCATACTTCAATAAAGTGGTTTCAAAAATAAGATCAATTAAAAACAAACTTTAAAATATAATCTGAGAACAAAAATAATCATTCGCCTTGACTTAAGAAAACTAAGATGTTACAAAATAAATATAGCTATGGTTTATATTTTCAAAAAATAACAAAAGAAAAATTTCACTGTATAAAAACATTCAATATACGACTTGTATAGACATCATTTTAAATATCCCTGTTTAAATTACATATTTTGTGTTGAAATATGATTTAAAGTTTATGTGATGAGAAAGTTTATACTGGGAAAAATATTAATTCTTTAAAAGTAATATATTTGGATGAAGTTGAGAAGCTGCAAAGCTTTGTGAGGAAGTAGTAGTGAGCAGATGCAGCCAATTAATTATGTAAATTTAAAATCAAACATCTATCTACTGGTGAAATGGACTGGGCAAAAAAATGTCCTCTGAATTAGAAAAGAACAGTCCCAATTAAAAGTGGCAAATGTAGATATAGATTCTTTCTGAATGAATGAAATCAGAACACCTAATTGAACTTAAAAATAATGTTGCTTAAACCTGTTTCAGATTTAGCACAAAGCATGCCTTCCTCATTTTCTATAGAAATCACAATCGGCCTGCAAAAGAAAACCTACGAAATTACTCAAAATTTAAGCAATTCTTGGAAATGACTGCAAGATTAAATAAAGAGGTTTGAAATCAAAGAATATTAATTGTGAAGAAAATATTTAACAAACACATGGATAGACATCAATACCATTCATGGTTGCTTATATTTACTGCCTATATTTGCTTTCATTGAGAATAAATCATATTATTTCATTTGCTTTAAGCTTTATGCAAATGCTATCACTCTATACAAATTTTTGGCAACTTTTTTTTGCCATGATCTTATATTCTTTGATATTCATCTTTATATATGTAAATATAGTTCATTCATTTAAATGGCCCTATAGTATATAACACTATGAATATATTATAATTTATGTATCTATTCACCTGCTGATGAACAGTCAGATTTTTTCAATCATAATAAAACAACATTCTCTTATGTTTATATCTTTTTAATCACATACATGCTTTTCTGGAAATTGTTTTCCTGTCTTTAACTTTACTAGATATTGTCAAATTGATCTAAATGTATTTAGCACTATATGCTCCCATCAAAGGAATAATCATTTGTTTGGTCTCATTCTTAACTATACATATTATTAACTATACATATTATAATTTCTGTATAATATAGATAAAATTATTATTTTAAGTATAAATTATTCTATTTTCCAGGAAGCATGAGCATTTTCCATGTAACTTGACTGAATAATTATCCTTTGATATAAATCTTAACCATTTTCTCTTAGATATTTTTATTATAGACATCAAATATATAAATGTATTCTGAATAAAATATAGAATGGCAACAAAAACTAACAGATTTGGGATAATAAATATGTAGAAGTTTTCAAATCTTTAGTGGCAAATGTGAAAAAATAACTTACTAAAATACATAAAATAAGACCAAAATATATGGAAAAATATGTCTTTGTACTCTATGAAAGGCTAAGCATACAAAAATGGCAATTTTCTCTAGAGAAATCTATCAATTCAATGTAATCCCCATCAAAATCTAAACAAGACTTTTTTTAATGATACCTGATAATCTGATTCAAAAATTCCTATTGAATATGAAGAATTAAAAAATGCTGGGAACATTTTTTTAGAAGAGAAAGAAACTGAAAGGTATATCAGCCACCACTCATGGATCACTCCATATCCTCTTGGCATCCCAGTTTCCTGTTCTAGCCACATCTGAGGCAGCTCACTGAGAGTGTGTTCCAACCTGACCATACCTCAGATCATGGGCTTGCTGTGTCCTTCTTGATTCCTACCTCAGGGCTTCCCTGTTCATGCCAAGTCATAGGATTCTGCTCAGCCCCAATGTTCAGACAACCTGAAAGGGCATAAGAATAAATGCCTCATGAATAAGCTCATTGCTTTTCTTGCTGCACAGACTAAGACTCAACATAAACTGCTTATCTGAGGACAGTCCTGCATATTAAGCAATGAGTTACACTTAAGGGCTCGCCTTCTTTCCTTACCTCATGCTCTTTGTCCCTCACTTCTCCATTTTAGGATTGCACATGTCAATAAAGTTGTAGCAATAAGCTTTCTACTTTAAGCTTTGCTTCTTTAGAAACCCAGAATAAGACAGGAATTCACCTATAAGATAGCCAGAGTTATTATTGTAAAGCTATGGTTGTTAAGACAGCGCATTTGTGCAGGGGAAGACAAATAGACCGAGGAGACAGACTACAGTGACTGAAAACCCGCACACACAAAGAAACTTAGTAAATGAGACAGGAACATTACAAATCACTGGGGAAATAATATACTATTCAATAATTATAAAGGAGCAATTATTTCCTATAGAAAAAAAATGCTTCCTTGTATCACAGAAAAAAGTTATTTTTCAGTGGATAAAAAAGCTGAATAGGAAAGCAACTTTAAACTTTGAGAAGAAAACAGGAAAATTTGGAAAATGACCTTGAATATGGAACAATTCCTTTTATATTTATATAAAAGTGCAAACCATAAAAGAAAAGATTGATAACTTTGCCTAGATTAAAATAAACATTCTTGTATGTCAAACAACACTGTAACAAAATAAATAGAAAAGCCAAACACTGAGAGAAGAGTACATATAAAATAAATGAAGCCTTGATATCCAGAATTCATTCATCTTATAGTTATCTTGTAGATATCCAAGAAATATATAAGAGAAAGAAAAAAAACATAAAAGAAAAAAACAAGAGAAAATTAAATGATAAAGTAACATATTAAAAGATGCTAATTCTGAGTTCAAGATGGTGGCATAGAAAAAGCCTGAGCTCACTTTCTTCCACAAATGCAACAAATCTACAATTACATATGGAATAATTCCCTCTGATGCAGACCTAGAAACTCAATGAACAGAGCCACCACAACAAAGGAAAGAACCAAGAAAGTAGGACAGGCAGAGATATGGTCTCACTAAGAAAAAAAAACACACTTTTCTTTATTAAGAGGTACAAACTTCCAGAAAAATAAATGTCATGGGGATGTATGTATAAAAGAGGGAATATAGTCAAAAATATTTGAATAACTTTGTATGGTAACAGATAATTACGAGACTTACAGTGATGATCCTGTCATGAGGTATATAAATGTCAAAGTACTATATCATACACCTAAAATTAATATAATATTGTATGTCAACTATATTTCAATAAAAAATAGTAATTCTAAAAAATGATGTAGAATATGAAAATTGTATGCTTGGTATTGATATGAGAATATCTGTATGGTTTCATTCCTCATTAATCATGTTATTCTTAGATGTTTAATTTTTACACAATATAAATGAAACTATTACCTTTTTAGTAAGCAGAAACATCATTTAATGCTCACAAAGTTCTATAAGTACAATTAGCATTCCATTCATTGATAGAGATGGGTCCAGAAAAATCAAGCAACTTCCCCAAATTAATATAGCCGAAATGGTCAATGTTTAATTATGAAACCAAAGAGTCTGGCTCTAGGATATATATATTTTTAACCATCATGCTATAAATGAACAGTGGCAAAATTGTTTATTTCCTAATCCTAGTACCTTTTATTTCTTTATTTTTTCCTACCAAGCTTGTTAACTGACACAACATTAATAGAAGCTCTAATATCAAACATACTTTTTCTATTCCTACTTTTAAAGGAAACATACCTATCTCAGTCTTAGGAATAACATTTGTTTTAAAATTCTATTAGAGAAACTGTAGAGCATAGTGATTTAGGACCGTGGGGAGAGGGCCAAGCTATCTGCAATTCAAACTCAAGTTCCTCTTTTTATTCCTTGATAGCTAAATTTTTCATTCATCTGTCCTCTCATGAAAGTGGAACATAACAGGTACCTACCCACAAGAGTCATTGTAAAAGTTAAATAAATTAAAACAGATAAAATATTTAGAACAGTGCCTGGTATATATTACACATTCGATCAATCATATTACTTGTTACAGCCGATATTATAATTTTGGCTACACCAGAGTGTGATGAGAAATACAAAGTTTATTTAAATTTATAATAATTAGATAGTTAAATTTATTTCTTATATATTAACCTTTGTTATTTACCCAGATTTTCTGAGCATTTTGTGCCTCTGTTCTTACATTTGATTGAAATGATCAAGTTTAATTAATTTTCTTATTGTCTATCCATATAGCATTTTGGAAATTATACATATTCTATTTATTTTGTATAGCTTTTTGAAAGTTATGCATTAAATATATAAAATATGTATTATATATTTTATAATTTTTACTTAAAATTTGGCAAACATATGATTTGATGAATTTGTAATAGTCCGCTGAAATGTGAAAGGGTTAAAGAATAATTAAAACCTGAAACTGGACAAAGGAAGTCTATAACTTAGGCCTAGTTTCTGGAACCCCTAACCACATTCTGTTAATCATGAAACTTGTAACAATGAGCTCATACGCTAACTGCCAATTTTAGCCTGTGTAACCCTGCTTGCTTGCGTGGCATGAAAAATAATCAATTGTATATAAGCTGAAAATTACTGTTTGGCCATCGCCCATGGGAACTCTGGCTATTGCCCATGGGAATATAGGCAATCACCCATAGGAACATAACATTCTAACAACAAGCTTTCTGCTTCTGTACTTCCCGCTTGCACACCTGACCAGTGGGTTGACAGGTAGTGAATAGGAGAAAGATGGACCTTTGTGTTTAAGACGGAATGAGGAATGGGATTTGGGGCTTAAAAACCTTGTATCTTGGCAATTCGGGGCTGCTCCTTTGCAAGGACAGCCGCCGGCTAATAAACTGTCTCCTGGTTAAGAGCACTCAAGTTGGGTCTGGTTATTCTGGACACAACAAATTCTGATATTATCTCTAACTTTATTCTATACTAAAAGACCTTAGAAAAATTTCAATCTGATTATCTCTACCACCTTATATATTTCTTGTTGTCTTGTATTGAATTTCAATTTTTTATATTTCCAAAATTAATCTTCACACACACACATCTGTTTAGATTTACTATATGCTTACCAGTTTCTTTTCTCACTAATTTCTACTGCTTTTCATTCTTTTCTTCTGAGATCAATTTTCTTCTTTCCAAAGAACTGACTTTTCCTTTTTTCAGCAAGTATTAGCAGAGTGGGTTACGGGGAGGAGGGTGGTCATGTCTCTCTGACTCCATGGTAGTGACTTCATCTTTTGTCAAATATTTTTGTTTGTTTCTGAACTTTCATATTATGTTATTTACCTACTCCTGAACAACATCATGCAATTATAATTGCTGTAGATTTAACATGTTTTGGTATTGGATAGGAACTTTACATGTGCATGTGATGAGTGTATACAAATTTATATGTATATTATTTTTACTGGGTTATTTTCTCAGATACATTTTTTGAGATAATTTGGTTACTCTTCTTTGGATTTATATATAATTAGTTAATAGAGTGAGTTGGTGGCAGTTAACACTTTAATATTTTAATCTGCTTTTATATTCATTAAAAATACTTATAGTTAAATTTATATAGATTTAAAATGATTCTTCTTGTTTATTAAAATTATTGGGGTGACATTGGCTAATAAAATCATATAGGTTTCAAGTATATAATTCAGTAATACATCATCTGTATATTGCATTGTGTGTTCACCACCCAAAGTTAAATTTCCTTCTGTCACCGTATATTTGACTCCCTTTACTCCTATTTCCTCCCAACCTCCCTTCCCTATGGTAACCACTAATCTGTTGTCTATGTCCATGAGTCTCTGTTTGCTTGTTATGTTTGTTTGTTGCTTTTAGTTTTATATCCCACATATAAGTGAAGTTATATGGTTCTCAACTTTTTCTGTCTGACTTATTTTGTTTAGCATGATAATCTCGAGATCCATCCATGTGGTCGCAAATGGTAGTATTTCCTCTTTTCTTATGGTGAGTAACATTTCATTGTATATATGTACCACAGTTTCTTTTACTAATCATTTCTCGAAGGATACTTTGGTTGTTTCCATGTCTGAAATTATTCTTCTTGAGTTTATTCAAATATGTATATGTTTGATTCTTAGGGTGAATTAATTCTTTCCCTTGTCTATTTATTCTCTGACTGCTAATTACTAAGGTGAAAGTTTTAAATTTCTAAATGCTTATTTTGTGATTGAAAATGTCTTAAAATTTCTCTTTAATTCTAATTGTTTCATCAGTTGATGCTACCAGCTTTTTAAGTATATAATCACCATTTTTTAAAAAAATGATTTTTTTCCCTCTACTTTTCCACTATGTACACCTCTCCTTTTTCTTCAGTTTAATTCTTGCATTACTTAAAATTGCCAGAACAATTTTAAATAAATACAGAGACAGTGATTATTTTGACTTATACCTGACTTTAAAGAAAATGCTGCTAAGACACAACACTAGGAATAATGTTGACCATAGGTTTGGGATACAAATTCATCTATATTCTAGTTATTTTAAATTTGAGTATACACACACACACACACACACACACACACACACACACACACATATATATAATCGTAGGATGTGGAATAAGGCTCTAAAATATTTTTTAAACCAAAAAATTTTTGGTTTAAACCAAAAAAATTGACTAAATATGCAAAACAACTTATTAAATCGATGTTACTACCCATTGACTTATGATGAATCCTTATAATGTATTAGATTATTAAATGTACTGTTTTATTTCTTTAGTATATAATTATTTAGTTCTTGTGCCACTCCACTCATGTGCTATATTTAGACTCATTTAGTTACATCTCTGAAATTGTCAGCATTTGAACAATAATCATAATAATAGTAAAATAATAATAATATGACAACTCTCATTGAATAAGCATTACTTTGTCTCAGATTCTGTTTCATATGCATCATCTCAAGCAATTCTCAAAACGATTTTACTTATGTTGTTATGCAGATGAGTAAAATATGATTCAACAATTTAAGTAATATCTCAATTGTCATTAAACTAATAAGTGGGAAAACTAGAATTCAAACATAAGTGTATTGGATTAAAGGTCAAATACTATATGTGATCAACCATTGCTATCCATCATGCAGTATGTTATTTAAAATGTAAGACAAAATATATAGCATCACAAATTTGCCTTATCTATATTTATAAACACACACACACACACACACACACACACACACACACACACACACATATTTTTAGGTGAAGCAATCCTTGGTTGACCTCACAGATTGCAAGGACCTTGACAGCTTACAATTCTTGTTTTTAATTTTTATGTCTACAGAACCCGGTCTTCCTAGGTGGTCTCCCATCCAAGTACTAACCAGGTCCGACCCTGCTTAGCTTCCGAGATCAGATGGGATTGGGCTTATTCAGGGTGGCATGGCCATAGACTATAAACTTACATTTTAACTTAATATGCTTATTAAGTATATTTATGGAGTCATTCAGGTCTTACAGATCTATATTTATCAAAACTTTTTTGAAATAGAAATATTATTTTTACATACAAAATATGTGCAGCAAGTATGGTATCAAGAAGCAAACTGTTACCCAGGCATTTGCCTATCCTCCATACATTGACAAAGATATTTTCCATATACCAGAGAGGTGTGAACATAGAAACAAGACTGTGTGAGGACATTATGAGAAGGCAGCCATCTGCAAGCCAAAGAGAGAGACCTCAGAAGAAATCAAATTTGCCAACTCCTTGATTTTGGACTTCCAGCCTTCAGATCTATAGAGAGTTACATGTAGACAGCAACTTATAAAGAAGAGAGGCAACATGAAAAATCAGACAGAAAACTGACTATCAAAAACTGAATCTGAATCAACTATTTCCCCACACATAAAAATATATTTCCTATTTTACACTGTACACAACATAAATCTCAGAGTAAAACCTTAAAAAGTAAGCCTTACTATTTTAGAAAAAAAATATTTTCTATTATCTTAGTTTAAGAAGGGATTTTCAGAAATAAAGAATCAGAAAGTACAAAACTTAAAGAAAAAGACAGATTCTATTACACTAAAATTAAG
>NW_011888795.1:3724943-3736719 GCF_000151845.1 Pteropus vampyrus
GATTATTACATATTCCTTCTTGTCCCCATTGCATAGTAGCAATATATAAACTCATATATATATATATATAATTTATATTATATAATATATACACACATACATATTATATATAATATATGCATATACACATCATATAATATATAAATTTAAGAGATATTCATATTATACACATGCACATATGCACACACATAACAAATTGTAAAAATGTCAGAGGTTAGGAAAATATAGTGGTATCAGTAACTAAAAGACAAAGACAAAAAACATTCAGAATGAGAGATATTTTTAGTAGACTTAAAAAAAACAAGTTTCCATACAGATTTGTTTTTAAAAATCAAAGACAATAAACAGTTTTCTGCTTTAATGAGTAGGAATTTTCTTTTTGGAGTGATAAAAATGTTTTGGAACTAAACACAGATAGTTGTGGCATAAAATTATAAATATATTAAATGTCACTCAATTGTTCACTTTAAAATGGTTAATTTTATGTTATATAAGATTTTGCTCAATAAAATAATGCAAAGATATTACATGAAAAAAATTTGATCATATTTGTTAATTTGATCACTCAAACTATTATTCTCTTGGGTTAAATTCTAGCATAAAAACAGAAAAATTTGATTATAAGTTTATATACATGATATGATCATTTTAATGTACTAAATATAAACTAAAAATCGATGATTCTAAAATCCTGACAAGATCAAGGACATATCATCTTTTGCCAGATGTCTGGCACACTAAGCCAGAATATTATTTGATAAAATATTATATACACTGGAGAAAATGTTTGTTATCCACAGGAACAAAGTTAGATGACTATTGAAGAGGCTTATTCATTCTCTGACAGCTGCGTGCTCAAGCTACAAAAGTTGTTTCTTTTTCCTCTTCTACTTCTTTCATTTTCCTTTTGTCACCAATTTACCTTAATCCTTAAACCACAGTTAACTACACAGATAATCCCATTATCTCATCTCCCTATCCTCTGGCCCACTATCTGACACAGAAGTAAATATTAGATTGTTCAGAATGAGCTTCCTTTAGAGGATTGGACTGGAAGCCCCATAATAACACAATGGTTAGAGCAGGTGCCTGGGTGCCTGATTCCCAGGCTTCCAATCACAGCTAGTAAGAGATCAATATATGTTCCCCATAACAATTATGTGACATTGGAGATGTGATCTAAATTCTATATACCTGTTGCCTGATGTGTATAATGAGAATGATGATTGTACCTACCTTTAAGGTTATTATGATATTGTAAAAAAAAAAAAAAAAAAGAGTTAATGTGGAGTACTTAGAAGAGTTTTGTCACATGTTAAAAGCATAGCAAGTTTTATCTATTGTTATGAACATTATCATCAGTACGGACTCAAAACAAAGCCCTTTGCCTATTAGGGCACCAAATTCTACTTTTATGAAATCTAATACTTTTTGAATTATGAGAATCAAGAAAAGAAACTGCACCACCAGGAAACACACACACACACACACACACACACACAAATTGACCAACTGAATGTAAGTTTTGTAAAGCTGCTATTCTTCTGTCTGGCACTAGAGCTTGAAGAGAGAAAGGGAAGTGAAGCAACAGTCATATATTTTTTACACTTGGAAAGTTAGTGCAGGGGCCTTATGCACTGCAGCGGCTCGCTCACTCTACTGCTTGTAGTTGGCTTATCTCGTTAGTGTGGGGTGACAGCTGAGCAGCTGTTTTCACAGTTTCCACCAGATTCTCCTCCAGTTTCTCTGATTTCTTTCTCAGGTACTGTTTACCAACCTGACAAAGGACTCCAGCATTTCCTGCAGGACAAATATATTCAATTTGGAGGTTTGAAGGTGGCAAAAGACCAATGTGGGTCTCAGCCCATTGTGGGTCCAATTGCTAGCAGCTCATGGGTTTGTCCTCACTCTCACCAGTTTAATCTATCTTCCATTTCCAACTGCCTTTTAATTTACTAGGCCTTCCAAATCTCATGCAAAATATCTTTTGTGACTGCCACCCCCCACCCCCCGCCCACTAACTTGGAACTCTTCAGGAAGGGATTTCTTGAAAACATAGACCCAGTTTAGCTAAACTGAGAGAATACAAATCCATCACAGACCATCTCTTGTTAAGTTGGCATGTATTTACACCTTTTTCAGCCATATTGAAGTTAATTTCCAAATAAAGACAATTGCAAAACCATGCTTCCACCTAACATAATGCAACTATCCCTCACACACACAAAAATATGCTAACCCTCGCCTCAAAAAAGGCTATAAACTTCCTGAATCTATTTTGGCATGATGCGCACTCCTCCAATACCTGAGTCACATTCTGCCTTTGACAATCTGAAATGTAAATACTGAGGTGTGAGATACAGAATTAACTACCATTAATACATTTTATTGTAAAGAATTGGAAAATGAGAGAGGTGAAGAGAAAAAATAGTTGATATATACAATATCTATTCATATCAAAGTAAAGAAGAAATATGCATGACTAATACAGTTCACTTTTCTACAACTGATCTCATAATCATAGCTGGTATTTATAGCTATTTTCCTCCATCATCTATTTTATGATCCCTTTATTCTCAGCAAGTACCGTAGTTTTTTCCTGGATAGGATGCCTCACATCTTCATTCATGAGGGTCTGGACCATTAGCAGACCTGTCTGGATTGGACCAATCAAATTTTTCCATTGAATTTAATCACAGCATATGCAAGTAAGGAGAGGAAGCCCAGGAAATCTCCTTGGATTATTACATATTCCTTCTTGTCCCCATTGCATAGTAGCAATATATAAACTCATATATATATATATATAATTTATATTATATAATATATACACACATACATATTATATATAATATATGCATATACACATATATGTATAAATCAAAGGATTTAGTGTAGGAATTTTGCCTACTGCCATTGTAGGAGTTGATAAAGTAGTCAATGTGTACAGACTAGGCAGTATGGAGGGGAAGATAGATGTGAAGTTGATGAGAATATAAACAAATTGGAACCCACAAATACAGCTAGAACCCATAAGGACAAAGGGGAGCTGAATCTAGGGAGGTCCTTTTTTTTTTAATGTAGATGTATGTGTTTATTTAGAGCTGCTGGTATCCAAAATTTCAAATCAAATAATCTGTCCAATTGCTATAGTTTTTTAAATCATTTTTTTTCAATTCACTGCTAGAAAAACTGCAGCACAAATTAACACAGTAGAGAGTATAATAACAGAATTACATTTAAAACATAATTGAGAAAACATATGTACCTCTTTTAAATTAGAAAGTATAAGTACTTGTTGGTAACAAAAACAAACAAGAATGAAATACAGACATTTATGTCTTATGTTTGCATGCATCATAAAGACAACAAAAATTAAGTTTTAAACTTTTACCAGAAATGAATATAAACATATAAATAGGAAAAACTCTCCCTATATGTTTACCCCCAAATTTTCTTCTGTATTCACCATCTTTAAGCCTTCAACTTTGGTGCTGCAGGTATTCTGCAGAATAAGCTGATGCCCTTCAACCTGGAGCTAAACATCTACCTGGCCTAAAAGTCAAAGAAGCCAAAGGATGATCCAGGTGAACTGCACTGCTTAAGAACTATGCATTGAAGGGAATTCTGGAAAACATACTTTCAGCTTACTAAATTGGTACAATACCAATTCACCATATATTTCAAGGCAGGCCAAAGATAGATAGATAGATAGATAGATAGATAGATAGATAGATAGATAGATAGATAGATATATTTTCACTCTGGATTATAAGAGGTTTCTAATCTTCTGGAATTCACCCACAGTGTTGCTCCCCCCTCCCCTCCTCCCCCCCAAAATTAGAGATGTTCTTCCTATTTTGAAGATGAAGAACACTCTCCTAGAAATCAAAGTTCCGCATTCTAGACTTAATTTTGCAACTCAGTAAATTCGGACATTCAGTAATTTACTCAACTACTGTAAGGCTGTTTCCCCACCTGTAATTGGGACAAGTAAATCCAGCCTCTCCTCATTCACTGATTTGTTGATATAAGTAACTGAGATAATAAATGTTAAAATATTATCTAACTTATAAGGAGTAATGTATATACAAATAATAGAATTATTATATGTGTTCACATTTGTGAACAACAAAGACACATAATGTCAGAGAATATAATTGCTGTACAGCCTCAGCCTAGGTTCTTATGACATTGTTCCAAAATTTCAACAAGCTGCCTATTTTACTTGTGAGGCGATTTCTTTCCAAGTGGCCAGCAGCGGGAAATGAAATCCATTATAGTCCCGTGTAGGTGGTTAATTTGTTTGAACTTTCATTTAGCTGGGTCTTTGGTATCTTTCTAATGATCTCCCTGGTGCAATGCAGTGCAACTCTTGCATGTTATCTGTCATTGAAGCAGCTGTTTTCAAAGATGTTTTTTTGCTTTTATTTTATAGATTAGTATTCTTCCATACTTTAATAAAAAATATACAATATACATAAAAATCCTACATGAAAACGAAAAATGTAAGCTCCTTGACATTCGTCTTGACAATGATTTTTTAGATTTGACATCAAAAGCAATGGCAACCAAAGCAAAAATAAACAAGTTGTATCATATCAAATTAAAAAGCTTCTGCACAGCAAAGTAAACCCTCATCGAAATGAAAAAGCAGTCTACAAAATGGGAGAAAATACTTGCAAATCATATGTCTGTTAAGGGGTTAATATCCAAGATGTATGAAGAACAAACATAACTCAACAGCAAAAACAAAACAAAACAATCCCATTAAAAAATGGGCAGAGGAACCAAACAGACATGTTTTCAAAGAAAACATATAAATGACCAACAGATATCTGAAAAGGTGCTCAACATTGCTAAGGGCCAGAGAAATGCAAATCAAAATCACAATGAGATATTACCTCACACCTATTAGAATGGCTGTCATCACAAAGACGAGGTAAGTGTTAGTGAGGATGTCGAGAAAAGGAATGCTTGCACACTGCTGGTGGGAATGTAAATTGGTACAGCCACTGTGGAAAATAGCATGGAGGTTCCTCAAAAAACTACAAATAGATCTACCATATGATCCAGATATTCCACTTCTGAGTGTATATCTAAAGAAAATGAAAATAGAATGTCTAAGCGATATCTGCACTTCCATGTTCATTACAGCATTACTCACAATAGCCAAGGTATGGAAACAAATTAAGTGTCTGTCAATAGATAAATGAATAAAGAAGATTTATATATGTGTGTGTGTATGTGTGCACGTGTGTGTATATGTGTGTGTATTTATACATATAATATATACATATTTAATTTACAATATATTATATAAAATGGAATATTATACATCCATGAGAAAGAAGGAAATACTACCTTTTGAGACAGGATGAATGAAATTTGAGAGCAGTATGCTAAGTGAACATGCCAGAGAAAGATAAATACTGCATTGTGTCACTGATATGTAGAATATATATATTTTAAAAAGTCAAACTCATAGAAATAGAGAGCAGAAAAGTGGGTTGCCAGAGGCTAGAGGATGGGAGAAATTAGGGAGAGGCTGATAAAAGCTATACACATTCAGCTCTAAGATGAAGAAAGTCTGAGGAGCTAATGTATAACATAGTGAGTATAGTTGATAATACTGTATTGTATAATAGAAATTTGCTAAGAGAATAGAACTTAAATGTTCTCACAAAAAAAAAAAAGTAGATATGTGAGATGATGGATGTACTAATTAATTAGATGGAGGAGAATCCATTCACAAATTTAAACACACGTACACATACACATCTTATCCCACATAGGGCACTAGCCCAAGAACTATGTAAAATGTTTGAGGTGAGGGCAATTGTTGAAATGAGAAAAAACAAAGAAGGACAAATAATTTTTCTCCCTTAAAAAACTCAGAGTCCAGTAAGAAAAAAATGCATAATATCACAAATTAGATGAGAGAAATTGCGATTGGAATCAAAAGAATGGGGGTTTGGTTTAAGGGCTGTTAAGATGAATAACATCATAAAGAAAGATACATTCGAACTAGACCAAGAAGAATGTTCAGTATTTCATTAAGCAGAGGTGAGACGTGTATATTGGCGATAAAACATAGGGCAAAGGAGAGAAAAAAGATTATGTCTAGAAGAAAAACTTGTTGCGAGTATGTGATTATGAACTAGGATAACTTAAGAATATGGTTTGTGTATGTCCCAGATAGTGGAGGGCTTGTAAATGCCCACCTACCCAATTAGAACTTATCCAATGACCAAAAATGAGTCACGTGAACAGAGCTAATGATACAATCATAGTAGTGCTTGGAGGATTATTCTGTTAGCCATGGGGTAGGGACCAAAGTCTGGGGAAATGCTTGGCTTGTATTAATGCCTGTGTGGGGAAAATGCTTACTGAGGGTGGAGATTGTGGTCCAAAAAAGGAATGGATGTGAGATGCTGGCAACAAAGAATAAAATTAAAGACATTGTGTTGCATCAGATCTGTCCTTTTTAAATCATTACCTGTTCCCAGCTGAAGTGAGAGATATTTCTTTAACAACAGCAAAAAGGGTAAGATGTCAAGATTATTCAATGCAGCAGTATCTTTTTGAAATATTACTGCTGAAAAAAATATTAAAGTTAAAAGAATTAGTGTTTGGTAAATCCCCAACGAGACTAGTCTCCATCATTTTAACTCTGAAGGGTTTGTATTTGGAAGATCACTTCGAGATATAGAGATAATAAGTGAATGCAGCTCTGCTCTGGGAATGGCTTTTGGTTATCTACAGGTGAGCTACACCATCAGCTCACCTCTATGTCCAACCATAAACATTACAGCATATTTGAAGTTGGATGATTCACAACATCTCTTTCCCAAATCATGAGAATTACCATCCAAAACTGTGTTCACTGAGGTGCACAATCACTTGTGTTTTTCTGTGGGACCTCAAATTAATGTAGTACAAAAACTGGCTTGAGGCCAGTCTTCCATCTTACCCTCATCACTTGCTTTTCTCATTTCATCTTTATAATTTCCCAAATGTCCCATGCTGTTTTAATTATGCATGCTTCCATAATTTTGCACATGCCGCATGCTATTCTCTTTGCCTAGAGTACTCCAACCCCAAACTCAATCTGTCCAAACAATTCTTCTTCTTCTTTAGGAATTTAGGGTAAGTATCACTTATTCTAGGACATCTTCTCTGACTCAATCAAAATCTCAAGAAATATTTAAAATTATTCACTCCCTTATCTGTTAAAACTGTACCTTGTGAATACTTTTAGTACACTTAATCACACACTGAATTCTAATTATGAATTCATATATATCCCTTAACAAGAATATGCTATTTCACAGCCTGCATTTTATGCAGTAACCTATCTCTAGCCATATTTTATTTCTCTACCCTTGTTTATCCTTCACCTTATCTTTCTTGCCTGCTTCTAATTCATATTGTTTTACAGGATGTAACATTTTATAGAGTACTTTAAATCATTTTTGGTACAAGATGAGGTATATATAAATTAATAAATGTGTGAAAAAAAAATAATCTCTCCTATTGTTCTGTGCAATCCTTGAGGCAACCATTGTTTTTTGGTGACCTTTGATGTCCCAGAAGGTAGCAGAATAGATGACATATGGCAAGTACTCAATCAAGTTTGATTCAAAAATCAAACTGTAATTTTTCTTTCAGACTTACTTTGGATACTTTGAAACAAATAAATTGGCATTTCCATCTTAATTGATACATTTGTTGAAAAAAAGCATTCACATGCTTTTAAATGTGAATAAAATGTTATTCTAGTTATGTAGAGAAACAAGAATATTTTTCAAGTGTTCTCAGTGGCATCAAATAGATTAACTTCAATATATTATAAGTTCTCATGCTAGAAAAAAAGCTTAAAAATAAGGAGAGGTATTTTATGCTGAGGTAAACTGACAACTTCCTGCCTTAAAATAACTTCCCTGAATACCGCTGATCTCACAATTCAGTACCGGTGTCACTAAAATGAAAAAAAAAAAAAAAAAAAACTTTAAAATTTATTTAAAAGGTACATATGTATTTGAAATAAAATAGTGAAGCTAGATAAAGAGTGTCGTTTTTCTATTGATTGCTTGGCTTAACTAGGTTGTATTTTTTTTTTTTTTTAAACTGGTTGCTTGTGCAGCTATATCTGATAAATTAAAGAATGTATATACCTGTATAAAGTACAAATGTGTATTAAAATTTTAAGAAAGGTGACAGATCGGATATTCATCATGATGGTGTAATCACCTCATATACAGTTTGAAAACATAATTCTTGAGAGATCCACATTTAATCAATTAATTCATCAAACAATCATTTAGAACGTGCTTTGTGTCAGGCCCCTGTCTTAAGCTCTGAGGACAGATCAGTGAACAAAACAGGTGGAATCCCCACCCTCAGTTAACTAATATTCTAAGTAGATAATCAATAAATAAATGTGTAATGCACTTGTAGAGTAACAATAATGTGACAAAAAAAATCAATACGAGGAAATGAAGTGAACTTTTGTGTTGCTTTAGATCAGTTGGCCAAAAGCAAACAAGAAATCTCTCTCAAGAGGTAACACAAGAATAGAGGAAATCTGGGGGGAAAGCTCTCCTGGCAAAGGGAATAGTACATTTCAAAGTCTTTTATATTGTTTTACTAAAGATTTCCTACAAACTATCTCAGCTCACTTAAATGGTAAAAATTGTCGAAAGAGTTGGTACACACAGACACCCTCTTCTAGTAGTCAGAATCTAATGTTACTAGGTTTCTGCGTGTTTTTTTTTTCTTTTTTGTTTTGTGTTGTTGTTCTAAAAGTCCCCAAAGAGACATTAGTTAACACACAATAATATTGTGTGTTAATAAGGGCTTTGAAAATGATAAACTTCCTTTTGCATCTTGCTCACTTGTTAGTTGTCATCATCTTGAACAATATAAAAACCTAAAGTAAAAGTTGTAGATAAAGTGAAATAATAAAGCATAAAGGAATCAAATGCAATATGATGAGAGAGTTAGTGTTGGCCCAGAACACTGATTAGTTGAAAGTCCTGAATGAGCAAGTATTTTCTTAAAGGAGAGGTGAAACCAGTTAGAAGTCAGGGCACTAGCTGAATACCAGAATCAAGACACTGCCTGCCTCCAAACCCCAGCAAGTCTCATCTGTAGTTATTGATTTTAAAGGAGTCAATGCTGAATAGCATTTTGTTATTTATGATGATGCTTATGAGGTTAAAGTAATAGAGAAATTAAAATTTCTTCCCTGGTGAAAAAAATATGCAAGATTGGAACTTTAAAAAGTTATCACAATATTAGGACAACCTGAAAACAAAATCATTTTAGAGATTGATGACACGTCATTACAGACTTGAAATATTATCTTATGCCTTTAAATTCACATTCTGATCAACCATTTAGGCTGGTGACATATTAAAGTCTATTAACCTCAGTTATTCTGACCTCTAAGTAACTTTGGGTAGTGCAAGAACAACTTTAAAATTAAATGGATTTCTTTCTGCATTATAAGATATGCTATTTGACCTTTGATGTTTTTAACAGAAATGCTTAGTTATTCTAAAAGTAGTTTGCTATGCCATTATATTAGCCATAAAATATTTCTTCCCGTAATGTCTCTTTTGCCCTTTCTTTCATCATTAGCATATATTTTATTCTTTATTTCAATGCATGAGATCATTTCCATCATTTTTGAAATTTAAATATTATACTCAGGTCAAATTCATTTCTACAAAATATATTTTAATACTTGAAACATCTTTTTATTTATCTTTCCTAGGCTCCAGATACAGATGTAAATAATGGGGAGATAGAGAAAGAAAGGTATTAGAGGCAGAGAGAAACCTTGTTGAAGACCTATTGAATAGAGAGGCTGTAGGAAGAGGGGCCTGGTTCTGGCAGGCTCAGCTCAGCTGCAGGAGAGTAAGAGAGCCAGGGCCCAGAGTGGGCAAGGGGCAGCAGCACAGGCAGCCATGCTTTAGGATAGTATGAAGCTCCTATGTCTCACCAACTTTATAATGGCATGGCACCATTTTACCTCGAGAAATAATTTTAAATGTTCACTTTATGAGAAAGCAAGCAATCCTTCCTCCCTACCTTCATTGTAATTACACTAGCAGCTACTTCTGGAAGCAGATCAAGTTATGGGTCTTAAAAGCTAGCTATCTGATATTATAAGAGCAAAAAAATCAGTTTCCTAACTAGTCCAGGGAACAAATACTGTTAAGTTTAAATGAAGGTAAGACAAAAGGGAAGAAAAAGTATGAATGAAAAAAAACTGGGTACATATAGATAAAAGCTTTAGAACAAGAATCAGAAACTCAGGGTTTTCCTGGGATAGTAAGGTCAAATGTATCATGAGATTGGCCAGGTGAGTTGAAGAGCACATACTTCACCAAAAGCTTTAGGTGATGGGTCAGTTCAGAGACAGAGCACAGGAAGTCAGAAAACTAGGTTTTCTGTAAACTCTGAATTTTAATTTAATTTAATTTGTGTATTTTGCATTTAATGCAAGTATAATTTGTATTACTTTTGAACATTTTTCTGCTTTATTGAGATATGCTTAATATATAAAAATTGTAACTTTTAATGTGTACCTTTAGATGAATTTGGACATATCTGCTACAACTATGATACCATCACCACAGTCAAGGTAATATCCATTACCTCCAAAATATTTTATTTGTGTTCTCTTGCTTCTTTTCTTGTTTTGTTTTTTTTTGTTTGTTTTTGTTTTGTTTTGGTAATAACAATGAACATGAGATCTAACCTCTTGACAAATTTTTAAGTGCACAATACCATATTAATTATAGGCATTATGCTCTACGACAGATCTTTAGAACTTATTTATCTCGTACAACTGTAGCTTTATACCCATTGAACAACTTCCCATTTCCCTCTTCCCCCCATCCTCTGGCAGCCACCATTCTATTCTCTGCTTCTATAAGTTCGACTATTTCACATATCTCATGTGAGTAGAATCATTCAGTTTTGTCCTTCTGTGACTTACTTCTTATTTCACTTAGCGTAATTTTTTCCAAATCCATCTATGCTGTTTCAAATAGTAGGATCTCCTTCCTTTTAAGGCTAGATAATATTCAATTGTTTGTTTACACCACACTTTCTTTATCCATTCATCTTTTGAGAGACATTTAAGCTGTTTCTATATCTTAGTGATTGTGAATAATACTGCGATCACCAGTGTTGGAGAGGATGTGGGGCAATTGGAACTCTTGCCCATTGTTGGTGGGAATGTAAAATGATGCACTCTCTATGGAAAACAACATGGAGGTTCCTCACAAAATTAAAAATAAAACTACTTTATGATCCAACAATCTCACTCTCATGTTCAAAAACTCCCATTTTCTTAAATGTTATCCTTTAATCCAAATTCGTTTATAATATTAGGTAGCTAAAATACAATGCATTTGATGGTCACATATAATGAATGATACTTTGACTTCTGAATTACAGCCTAATGAAAACTACCCAATTGCAATGCACTGTGTAAATGTGAACTGACTACAGACCTGCAGTGTGCAAGATAAACATAAAAATAACTCAAAAAAGCACTTGGAAAACATTCCAACATTTGGACTGAGTGGCAGCTAAAATAGTTTCCGATTACACATGGGTGCATCAGATTAATTCAATTAAGAATGTTCATTTTAAAGAGCATCTGTTTCTACACGTGGGCAGATTTTATGTGTGTGTGTGTATATATGTGTGTATGTGTGTGTGTATATATATATATACACACACACATATATTATAT
>NW_011888795.1:3737054-3768584 GCF_000151845.1 Pteropus vampyrus
TAATAGATAATAATGAAACCATGTGTATGTGCGTTAGGAGCATTATGAGCATTAGGATGTCTGGGATGGAGTCAGAGTGACACACTTAACAGCCATGGAACCTTAGGCAATTACTTCACTTGTTTAATCCTGAATGCACTCCTTGATGAGCAGCAGCACAATGACTCCTATCATTGCCTAGCAGAATTAACATAATAAAGATCAAATTACATTACAGGGGAGAGTGTTTTGTCAAAAGCCATAGTGTTTTAAGTGAGCCTTAATATTTAATAAATTTACTTTTGTGTTATTCAGACAATTTCTTCTTGAAACAAAGGAGAAAACATAAAACCTGTGATAGTTGAAGTAACTTATCAGTCATACAGCTACAAACGACAGCAAATAGAATATTGTAATATGACTTAACCTTACCAAGTTGTCAGTGTGAAGGTTAGCTAGCTATTTGCCAGAAATATCTAGCAGTACCATTTGCTTACTGAAATTAATAAACTAGTCTAATAGGAGCTTAGAATACTTTTGTCTTTTGTGATTCAGAAAGCACTTCCTGCAAATTGGCCATCCTTTATGTGAGGTTCTTAAACATAAAATACAGCCTGCAGTGACACAGTATTACACAATTATCCTAGTTGAGTAACCTCTTTCCAAAAGCACAATAAAGAGAAACTCAGCATGAGTTTATATAATACTCATTATTCAAGGGTGTCAACATAGTCAGCAAACTCCGGAATATAGTCATAGCAACAGAGAGGAAGGAAGCTTTGTTAGACCTGGGCATCGTGGGATTTGCCCCTCTACTTCTCACAACTCATAGCAATACTTAGAATTTTATCCAAAGCTGAATAATTAATCCTTATGGACATGAGATCAGACTTCAATATGAAGTAAGTCTGTATTTGCAAATTTCATCTCTTCAAATTAGCAAAAATTAAGATCAAATAACTAGTTTGGAGAAGGTTAAGAAAATCATACATTTAATCCCAGTAAAACCACTTTTAAACTATCTTCAGTTAGTTTAACTCTAATTTACTCACTTTAGTGTCTTTATAAAATTAGAGGGTTGAATTAGGTGGTCTCCCAGGTTACATAAGTTCCAATTTTCTGCTATTTATATGGGCCCACTAGATATTTCGCTTTGGAATCGGGGAGCAAAAAGTTGATATTAAGTATGTACCAAAGCCAGGAACATAGTGAGCAATGAATAAACATTTATTATCATTATTATTTCACTTCAGCTCATTGTTTTCTTTGTCTCAAACACTTTGAAATGATCACCACTTTAAATATTCTTATATCATTTTTCTTAGGTTAGATAGATGTTAAAGGTTAAAATTAAATTTACTCAGTCACTTTCTAAATTAGGAAGCAGAAAAATAGTTACATATTTTTGTTTATGTTTCATTTAGCCTTAGCTATATTTTGCATATCTATTTCAGAGAGAAAAATAATCTTCAAAATCTTCAGTGGATGTGCGAAAGTCTATCTCTATAGAACGATTTAAAGAAGTTATCAGATGGCAAAGACCCTTACAAAGCATCAAGCCCCTACCCTCACCTTTGTAGAAATAACTCATCAATATCCAAGACTACAGAGTCAGGTAATAACTTATGACATAGTCAACAGGAGTGATGTGATTTCTGCTCTAATGTGGAACTTATTCATACAACAAAGTTTTGCAGGAGGACGTAGTTTAAAAATAACAAATGCCTTTTGATTTACATTTCTATTTTCATATGTGAGAGAATTGACAGAGTTTCAAACAATCTTCATAGTACACTGTGTTTCTAAAGAACTAAAATTTATTTCGCTACATTGTTCTACATCTTCAAAAATGTTTTTAAAATTAAGTTTAAAATTCTACCTAAATGCATAGTTAAGATTGTCAACCACAATTACTTATTTAGTATATTTTATATTTTTTAAATAGTCTGGTAGTGGGAGGGGTATGAAATATAAGACAAGTCCTGTTCCTGTCATATGCCCGGAAAGACAAAGTAGTGCACATATATGTGTGCTCATGAGTGCACACATACACATCGTTAGATAAATTACAAAAGGCTAACTGCATGAAACTAACATTCCATTCCATGCAGTAAAAGGTTAGAACAAAGAAATATCAGTGAAAGATTGCTACTAAGGAACTCACCTTTGAAACAGGTAGGACTTGAACTAATGTATGAAAGATGGCTGGAATTTGGATAGGGAGAAAAGAAGGTGGAAGGACATTCTCAGGAAATACAAGGAGAATATGCTCAGACCATCTGGAGCACAGACTGAGCGCTTTGTTGAGAAAAAGAGGAACTTCCAAGAAAATTGTTTCTACCTTTGATCAGAGTATAATAAATACACTGAACAATGAGGAGGCGTCAAAAAGCCATTCATACTAGGTGAAAATCTTCATCCAATAAATAACGTGGAGTTGGAAATATGGGAACAATCCACTAAAGATAAAATATGGCAATGCCATGAAGAATGGACTGTTAAAAACAAGCAAGAGGCTAGAAGACCAATTAAGAGGTCTTTCCAGAAATCTCAGTACAAAGTGAATATTGTCCAAAATGAGATAAAATTGACAAAACATGGCATTTTACCAAAAAAAAAAAAAAGATGAAATTTAACTGTATAACTGCTTCAAAGTATAACGTAGAAAGAACCATCAAATTTTATTTCAAGGTATGTATCTTGAGAGACTGAAGAAAAAGCAGCAGTACAGAGAGAAACAAAGTCTTTAGGAAGAGAAGCCAATTTGACATAGATGTTGGGACAGAAAAAAGTTAATCAGGGGTATTGAGTTTGAATCTTGTGTGGCAGATATAGAAATGGACTACAGAAGATAATCTGAATATGAAGAATATATTTGAAAACTATCAATTTGAAGCCAGGAAAGTAGACATTGTCTATATGAAAATAAGTATGGTGTGGTTTATAATATTTTAAGGTTAGAGACATTTAGAGAATGTAATGAAAAGTATAACTCTTTCCCCAGGTAAAAGAAATGCTCATAGTAAAATAAACAAAATTTGCATATAATTTTAAGAGGTTTTCAGACTCTATCTGATCTAATATCCTAGATTAGCAAAGTTTACTTAAAATAACCAAGAGCATGAGAGAAAAACAGTTGACAAAATATAATATCTACTATTTATTTAGCCTCTTTTATATGTCAAGTATTATTTTAATATTTGCATACATCATGTTCATACAGTAATTCCATTAATCGCCATAATAATTAATGATGTAAAATTAATGATGTAAAAATTATTTTCTTCTTTCACAGAGAATTGCCAAAGAGCGGAAGGAAATAAGTGAACTGAGAGTTCTTGCATCTGAACTGTAATACATCATTAGCCTTATTAAAGAGAAGCTATTCTGACACTTGTTTAAATGGTAAAAAAGAAAAAGAAAAAAAAAAAGATTTTATTTGAAACTATTGCAATAGGAGAGAGACTACTGCAATAGGGAAGAGAGGTTGAACTCAGCTTCCAATACAGCAAAGATAACTGGAGATTTATAGCCAATGAGCAGAATGAGGGAGCCAGTGAATGAAAAATTACTAAGAGGAATTTGATTAGATATGAAGGGTAAGTTTCTTGTTAAACTGGATTATTGATAAAGGCAAGCCCAGGTGATCAGATACTAAAGATGGGAGTATTCTCAATAAACTGGCTTAGCAGATTCTTTGCTAAAACTGGGCACAGCTGGCCAAGGGCAGGACCCTAGCATGAGGCCTTGTCAAAAAGAAAGGTCTCAAAGGATCCTGACTAATGTTTGGTCAAGGGAGGAGTCTGTCAAACTCTTCTCTTTGTATTCATGTCTTCATTCAAAAATGTTTATTGATCTTCAATTATATGATAGGCACTTGTTAAAGATACTGAGGTCAGTTAGACAGGTCTGATTGATCCTGTTCTTATGGAGTTTGGATAATTGCTGCTCTTCCTTTATATCCCAGTTCAGAGGTAAAGTCCCCTATGAAGACTTCTCTGACTCCACCTCACCTGGATCTACATCCCCCATCGCAGACTTATCTCCCTAGGCAATAACCACCTTATTATCTATGTATCCTATTAGCTATGTGTCCTATGTATCCCATTAGCTATATATCCTATGTATCCTATTATCTTATTATCTATGTGTCCTATTAGATTGTCAGCCCTATGAGGAAATCAGCTATGTCAACCTGGTTCACTCATTCCCAGTAACTAGCACTAAACCTGGCCAAGTAGTAACTCAGTATATAGTTGACAAAGTTTGCAAAATATAGACAGTGGAAGCCAGAAACAGACAAGTGATGCCAAAAGCTAATCAAGAGAGATGTTAAGGACATGTTGTTTCCCAGATATAGGGCTATAGAAAAAGTCAAATAAATGAGGAATTGAAAATATACTATAAAAAGTAAGAGTTCCAAGATCTTTCTGAGTTACTGAAGTCTGAAGTTGTCAGAAGGCCAAACAGCAAGGGTCTGGGATTTCAGATACAATTCATTTGAACACAGAACGTGAGCTTGATCCCAAAGCAAATGATTCTTGGCTCTGGAAGCGGTTATAATACTTTTAGCTAATAGGAGTTCACAGAGCTCTGTTTATTTCATAGTTTAGTAAATTTCTTTTGTGGATCTTACTTTTTCTCTTTAGTAAAATGTGGGCTGGGGTCAAGGGAAGTGTTGGCTATGAAATACATAAATATATAGTGCAATACATATGAGCAATAATTCTGAATCGATGATCCCATGGCTTATATGTGTTTTTGAGACAGTGGAGGGTTATTAAAGGAATTCATTAAAGAAATGTGATATGAAACTTATGGTAGATAGTGGGTCTAATCAATAGTATATAATTTTTATCTTTGTACAGTCAATTTCCAGCACAACTACCACCTCTTATTTTCTAACTGAAAATCAAATTATAAAGAACTTTGAATCAGGAAAGAAGGATAGTCTTTTAGTGAAAAGCCCATGGACTCTGAAGAGCCAGCTGCCTGTGGTTTAGTCCTACTTCTTTCACCTAATAGCTATGTGACCACAGGCAAATACTTAAATTCTCTGTCCTTTAGTTTCTTCATAAGATAAATGTAAACAAGCAAACCTTCCGCAGGTGGTACTGATGGATATCATAACAACCAATACATGTGAAGGGTTAGAGCATTACCTGGTACATGTAAAAGCTCCCAAAATGCTCGATTTATGACTGTAGGGAAAGAATACCAAAAGGGTTGCATAACAAGTGTCAAGCACTATAATAAATATTTTCACACAAATTATGTTGTTTAATTCCAGATAAAAAAGGTTGTAGATCAGAGATTTACTATTCAATTATTTCCCTGTATCTTTGTATCTGGGCATCCTAGTGATTCCAGTCTCTGAGTAAGTGTGGGTTCTGCTGGATGTCATTCTGATTCTGAGTATTACTTGAATCTTATAATTAGCAGTAGGAGGAAAGCATTGAATTAAAACCAAAAATAAATTAAGAAGACTTTTCAGAGTGAATCTGTATAGTCTTTTTCATGTTTTGTTTTGTTTTTTGTCAATTCAATATCATGACTGACTTTCTGAAATGTGACTAATCTAGTTGATATGACAACTCAGTACGTTATTTCCCTTAGTACCTCTGAGAGTCCAGAATGCTGTTGAAGGATAAATATTTCTAATGATTGCTAAATTCGAATCCAGATGGATTTCCTATTCAGTCTACATCTAAATTCATAAACAACTTAGGTTTTATGCTTTTACCTATGTAATCAGCACAAATAACACAAATTTTGCTCTTGTTAACCCAAGCCTGAATAACCAGTTCAACTTTTTATTATTAAAAAACAAAATGATATCCTATAGCCCTAAAAAAAAAAAACCACCATCTTGGGCTGTATAAAAAGTAAAGTAAGGTTGGATCAGGACAGAATTTTTTTTCAACTTTTCTTCTGTCCCTGATTTCTGCCTAAATGATCATTTTAAAATTGAGAACTGTTTGCCAAACCCTAAACAAACATTTTAAGTCTTAAATGTCAATATCAAGCACCTGCATGCTTGAGAGCAGTGATTACAGAAAAAAAAATATTAGATACCATGAACCTTATTTATAATCACTCCGGAAGGTTGTTATTGACACTCATATTGCACATTTCAGTTTACAGCAGAATAGTCATGTGTATTGTGTTCTTATAACAACCTTATAAATAGGTCTCAATTTTCTTCCAGTTGATAAACCATGAAACTGAGGTGCATATAAAGAAGTCAGTAATAGAGCCAGGGCCAAACCCACTGAGTCCCCTTCCATGCATTACTGCCTAAGTTCTTCCCTGCCAGGCCCTGTCCTGCTAATTCAAACACCACTTTCTTTTCACGGTGATAAGTATAGAATTACATTACAATGACTTTATGTGTATTATCTGGGATTTTAGTGAGACTATAGCAATGTGTTAACAATACAGACATATAAAAGACCATAAACGCAGCCCACTAGCTCCAACAAAATAATGGGTTCAACCTTTCATTGGTCTATTTATTCATCAATATCTTTCATTTTAGAAAAAAATTCACTTTAGTTTTTTCCACCCCTAAACTAAAGCCTTAAACAACTAGTCTTATTTGCATTAATGAACTATATATAGGATGTTAATTTTTAGTAGACTTGACAATGAGATATTATGTGTACCTTGCTTTACAAACAGCTGTAAAGAGAGCAATTCCTAAATCCCTCCATGTCAGTGATTTTCAACTTTGCTGCATATTAGAATCACTTGGGGAGTTTTTGAAAAATACCAATGCCCCGGTCCCAGACCCAGAGAGTCTAATTTAATTGGTCTGACATGCTACCTAAACACTGGGATTTTTAAAATCTCCCTGGGTGATTCTAATGTGCAGCCAGTGTTGAGAAACACCAACTTAAGACATAACCTAGATCAGTACTCCTCAGTATTGGCCATACATTAGAATTCCCTGAGGAATTTTTTTAAAATATTGATTCCAAGACCCCATCCCAGATCCAATTAAATCAGAATCTCCAAAAGTAGGGTCCAGGCATTGGCAGTTTTTATAGCTCCACAGATGATTTTGGCATGTAGTCAAGTTTAAGGATCATTATTCTAAAATCCTTACAAGTCAATATGGGTCCATATATTAGCAAAACCAAACAAGTAATTATTCAGACGGACAAACAAAAAACAACACAAACAAACAAACATCCTAGCACCTGAAAGCTTGCTAGAATTGAAGTTTCGGAATCTACAGACACTAAATCAAAATCTGCACTTGAACCAGATTCCCAGGTAATTAGTATGCATTTAAAGTGTAAGAAGTTCTTTTCTGGATTGCTTTTCTAAAGACCTGAGGGCAGTTAGCTTTGCCCAGTTCTCTCATTTCTACTTTTCTCAAGTACAATGTGGAAACGCACTATTGCCTAGGTTCATTGGAGTAAATTGCTTACGATGTATGCCTAGTTGCCACAAAGTACAAAAATGTTACTTAACCATATTATTATTAAAAAGTTATCTACTAAACTAAGTCCTGAGCCTGAAATTCAGGACCCTTTATAACATTAACTGACTTAATCACTTTTTTGCCAACCCTTCATCATCTATTTCCACCCTGCACTCTACCCAAATATAGAATGCTCTGTTCTCCAAAGCATGATCCGCACCTTCCTGCCTCTTACCTATGTATCCATCTCTACTTAACATGCTTTCCTTCCATGTTCAAGAACATGCTTTAAAGCTCAGTTAATGCTTTTGCTCCCTGATGATTTCCCTGATTCCACCCCATCCCCAAGTGGTAATAATCTCTCCTAGTACCGAATATTCACAGCATCCTATCTGTAACTCTCCTGTGGCCCATTTTGCATTGTTCATGTCAGTTTTCCAGATTTGTTTTATATCCTTTATTAGATAATAAGTTATGTTAGGAAAGAAACCATGCATAATTCACTTCTACAAAATTCACACTACCTTTCTCAGAACCATATGTATAGTAGGTATTTTTTTTTTATCTTCTTACATTTTTTTTAATGCTTAACCAGTTCAAGCCAGTATTCTTAGTAGAGTGTGATGTGCCTTTCCCTCTGAACTTAAAAAGCTTTCACTTCTCTCTGCTTATTAACTGTGCCCTGAATAGATCAGAGTTTCACAAACTGTGGTCTTTGCAGAATGTGAATCACTAAGGAACATAATGTATGGAATAGTTTGAAAACTTTATTCACTCAAACACCTTTTCTAAGAAACTTTTCATAGGCATTATTTGCTCTGCATGACATACTTTGAGATATTTTTAATAATAGTGAGTGACAAGTCACCCAAGATAAATTTAGAACTATTTAGGCTTTCAAGGCTTACTTAGATATAGCATCAACATTTCTTTTCCAATGAGAACATGAGAGTGCTGGCTAAAAGTGACAAAATACAACAATGGTATGATTCTTGTGCTGAATAGGTGAAAATTTAGGACCAAATATCATCATAGGGAGAATATACAAAAATAAAACAAAACACTGTGTTGTTTTTGCTAGGGAAACTCCTGTGTTACCGGTGGATTAACTAAAGACCCTTAGCGTACCATCATTATGTCTGAGAAATAAGGAAGTACTTATTAAATTCAAACTATCCTAAAAAAAAAAAACAAAAAAAAAACTAGCACTAGTGATGGTCTTGGATTTCAAGTAGTCTACTTTGCTTTCTTGAAAAATCTCTGCTTCCTTGAAATGAAAGGGAGAGAAAAGACAAATAGAAAAAATACTTTCATCACTTCCAAATGTCTCAGAAGCTTCTGTGATTTTGAGAAACAACAACAAAGAAAGCCACAGGACCAGCTATAACAGATGGTATTAATTAGTACCTTAGAATTCATTAAAAACCATGTCAAAGTTGACTGGGTATTTACAAAAATGTTTCTGATCAGTTCTTCTCAAAGTACTTTCATAGATATATTTAGATATTTCACATCATTTTATCAATGTTGAAAATCCAAAAGAATAAGACATAGTGATGTAGACACCATTTCATTATTATTTTCCAGCGATGTCAGTTCCTCATCAAAGCTAATGACAAAGCGCCCCTCCATTTCCTATTAGATGACTTTAGAATGGAGAGGTAAATAGAAGGAAGAGGATAAGTAGCTTAGTCTCCATATAAGTAAAGGCTAAGAAAAAGAGGTCGGATATATTTATTTTATGTCTTTCTAATACCTATATTTGTTTCTGTTGCCTCCATATTCCAGAAAATTCTGAAGACTATATTCTTTTGTTCCTGTTTCCTAAAAAAAAATAAAATAAAAAAATATTTCTGGAGGCTTTTTAAAAAAAATTTTGATTCCAGAAATGCAAGGACTAAAATGATAAGATTCTTAGTCTAGAGAAATATTTCATACTTACTTTGTGTCTTTTCAAATACCTTTAAAATACGGCCCTGCTACCTCTGTATCATTGGTTATAGCGACACTGAAAAATTTCACCTATCACACAACTTTCCTCAGCCATAACCTTTTATTTTTAAATTGTTTTAATTATTCATAAATATCTCTGCAATTGACATGTCAGAGGATTTAACAAATTTTTTGTTATCATTTAGATCAGTGATTCCTACACTGAAATTATCTTATTAAAATACTGATGCCTTGTTTGTACTTTCAGAAATGTGTATGTCATTAGTCTTGTATGTGGCATGGGGACCAGTATTTTTTAAATCTTCCTATGTAATTCTAAGATGCAAATGAGGTTGGAAAATAACAATTTAGCCATGGATTTCAATATCCCTTTTAAATCTCTGTGTGCTAATGACATGAGTCCTAATCTCCACTTCACCATTTTATTTCAGATTTTTTTATTGAATACTCCAAGTTCAGAAAATTTTTCTGAACATCGGACTCCATCTAAACAAAGGTGACCTACTTAACAGGGCATCGATAAAGAATAATTAGTAAATGTCCTATAAAAGGCCTTTCCAGGAAAAGAAGGAAACAAATGCATAGTTACCATCATCTACGGCTGACACCTCCATTACTTCTTATAGCCATCTGAAATACTGACCAATTGTTCCCAGCCACTGTGAATATAATCCTGGTAGCCACTTTTTCCCTCCATCAATTTCAGACAACAATACTTGTCCCATAACATACTAGGACTAAATTCACATTTCCTTTTTCTTTGCATTTTTGTATTTTCATGAAAGTTATAACGATAAATGATTTTAAATAACTAAATTCTGATCAATACAGGCATGAAGTTGTGAATCAAATTATAAAATCCATTTAAAAGTCTTATGAATAAAAAACAAATATAAAAATGTAAATCAATGCCAAACTCAATTAGTTCAATGTGACATTCATGAAGCTTCTCCTTTTGGACTCCATGTCCTCACCAGTGAAATGCTGGCTATATTATATGCCACATGAAAAATATCCAAGGTGGATAGACTTATTAGAAACAGTTATATCTGCCAGGAAATAACACTTAATGGTTTAAAAACAGCTCAAAAGTGAGAAAAACCATTAATCAGGGTGAAGTTCAATACCACAATAGAACCATAATTATGAACTCCAGCATTCACTGCTGTCTGTATATATTCTCCACTCCTTTGCTTAATTATCCCCTCTTTCAAACTATAAAAGATGCTTTTTGTAAACTGTTTTAAGCTTATCTGCCAAGCCCAAATCCAGGGTCCTTTGACAGATAATAGTAGTAGCTGAAGAAGTTTGAGTTTAGTAAACTGTCCCCCAAAAAATTTGCCACTAAATTATAAAGACAGCAGATCTCAGAACAAATTGTGCCTATTTAGGATTAGGGTTAGGTCCCTATTTAGGAACATTTATTAACTAAACATCTATGATCAAGTTGGTGCAAGGTAAATTATACAATCTGTTCTGGGCCTTAAGAAAGCCCAACATTCTTGTTCTTTCAGGGATCAAAATACTACCTTGTGGGAAAAATTCACTGGAGATAGTCATGTTAAGATTCCAGAGGCAGGATTCTGTCACCTTATAGTTGTTACTCTCAGAGTTTTCACTGAGCAAGCAGAAGTCAGAGTTTACAGCTAGATATTTACAGCTAGATACTAGATATTTGGGAATTTCATTGATAAAGGGTACATGCCTTGCTGGATTCTTTGGTACTATTTGTGCAAGTGTGTGGAGTGTCTCTTAAATATTTCTGACAATCAGTTTCTTTTGGAAAACTTTGATTTCACAAATACAGGATCATTTCTAATATTCATCTATTGATTGTATTGACAGGACACCAAATTCACCATTAAATACCCATTTCTGGCATCGGATAAAAACAAAGAGTGTGTCCTTGATTAGAATTCCAAATGCACCTGAGAATTGCTTATACAACAATTATATTTATTTTTGTGTATAATAACATACAGAATATGTATATATATATATATATATACACACACATATACTATGTTTTTGTATATATTATATATAGATAATATATATTGTTTATCGTATTGTCTGCACTTGAAGGACTTAAAATAACATATCAATGCCATTTCTGCTTCTGTTCTGAAAGTTGTTCATTTTCTTCTTGTATCATAATTATATTTTGCACATCTGCCTCCCTTACTGAATTAAAACTCCTTATGAACTGAAATATATTGCTTATTTCTATCCCCTCAACATTTAACATGATACTTCATAAACATATATTCTTGATATGTATTTGGAACAATAAGCTGTATTCTTGTTCTAATTCTTACTCTATGTTTAACATTTTGGTTTTCAACTTCTTTGAAATTATGACCTGATATTTTTATCCGAAAAATAAAGGGGAGTATAGGCAGAATTGGTTTTTTACTGTTTGATGACCATGAGACTTAAGAAATTAAATTATCACACTTTGTCATTTTTTTGGAGAAAAAAGACTGCAGGTGACCTCACATGACCCAATAATCCAGTACAGAACACATTCTTCAAACTAAGACCATACAATTGTCATCACTAACAAACAGCCCCCAGTAATCGCACATTCCAGTCACTTATTTTGTGGGAGAGAAGACAAATTGGAGAGATGCAATCATTGTTACTCATCTACCTTGCAGGGCTTTCCATCCTATTTGCTCTAGTTTCTTCCTCACAGGCGTGTTAAAAGATAGATGTGAGACGTTTTGCCAGAACCATTTTGAGAAATCACTGATTGGAAGATTAAAACTGACATTTATTTTTGCTTCTATAAAGGCTGAATCCTGAGCTACCTAATCATTAAAGTATTTTCAGAGCGAATAACTCTTAAAAGCCCCTGACAATTCGTGAAGCTAATTGTACCTCCTACAGTTTTACCCATAATCTGAACCTGGTAGATTTCTCTCTCAGCAGACAGCCTGTTCCTCAGAAACAATATAGAAATACACAGAGCATACACAGATCATTAAATTCCTCTGCATGGTTATAGGAATTCTTCATGGGCTGGGGGTATTAGGCAAGGGATGAGGATCTGGTTTTCTGTTGCCACAGCTTCTGCAGTCTCTGGATACATTCACCATTAGAGCAATTTTTCAGAGTTAAATTTCAAAATTATCTTCTCAGGGAATGTACATTAAGTCATCCCTGAAGAGGAATGCATCAAAAACAATGAGAGACATCATTTTCTGGCTCAGTTCTTATATTGGTCTATGTCTCCAACACCTTGAAATTATGATTACCAGATCTGTCTTTGAAAGAAGCATGAGCCAGGGTCTCCGTTGTGACTAAATAGACAACTTAAGGTCTAGAGAAATTAATAAAATTATGAAAACTGTCCAATTTGTGAAATTCTGAATCTTTTCTAAAGTTTTAAATATTCCTGTGCATTAAGTCGAGACTTCAGCTCAGTTATCTATAAAGAATAATGCATATGACTGGACGTGAGTGTCTGATGAATTATTTCACTTTCTGATTAATAATTCTATAAATTAATTGTGTAAGAAACTATATGAGACAAATTGATAAACTAAACAGGTTCTCTTGACTGGAAAAATAAATGAAGAAAAGTAGATTGATTTAAGCAGTCAAAAATTTAAAAATACATATCTTTTTTAAGTTAGGAATTCACTCAGCTGTGTTAACTATATAGAAAGCATCCTCCAATATGATTTTAATAATTAGAAAAGGAAATGGATGTTACTAGATAGTCGAAGAAATTATTAGAAAGCTCTAAAAAGATAATAGAGAGAAGTAAGGAACTAAACATCCTCACTTGGGTCAAATAAAATTGACCTCTGAAAGAAAGAATCCATGAAAGCTGCTTTCCACTACTGAGTTATGGCACCTGTTCCTGATTTTTTTGATCAATTGTGAAGCTATTATAAATAAATTAGATACCGTAATAGTTAAAGTATGAGTAGTTTTTAATGTTCCTCTTTTTTAAAAATAAATTGGAACAGATATAAAGCTTCCCTTTTAATACTTCTGTCATACCTTTTTGTTTTCTTGTGTGGGAGACAAAGTTAGTTACTTCCTGGAAATTGCAAAGCCTCGTCTATCAGATTTACCAGAGCAAAATACAGGAAGCAAACAAGCTAATGAACCAAGGGGAAAGGTGAAGAACTCCTCCATGATCAATACTGACTGAGACAGAATGAGATGTGGTAGAAGGTAATTAACATGTGTTCTAACCATATTAACATATGCATGTAATTCAAGAATGTTCTCCTGCAGAAACTACATTAGTATTATCTCCTTACTTCTCTGACTTTATAGTACAGAAAAAGATTAGCCTTAAGGATTTCACTTTGAAGAAACTAAAATTTAAAAAACTTTGAAAAAGCTGAAAGTAAAAGAGATGATTTGCTAGGTACAGTTTATTGAGTGTTTGCTCTTGCTCAGACCTGGTCTAAACACTATACATATATTATCTCATGTAGTCTTCATAAAAACATATGAGTCTCTGTTTTATTAATGAGAAGTATATAGATTTAAAAGTTTAAGAAAGCTTATTTAATAAATACTGATCAGAGAATTGATGTTCTATAGAAAAATCTACCTATTATCAATGTCAATAATGTTCTCCAAAGTGCCTCACAGAATAATAATGGAAGTCATAATATGATAAGTGCCATAAGATGGTAAATTAATAACTGTTGGATTGAGAGAAGGGAGACAACTCTCTGAGATGTTAAAAAAAAAAACTGGTATATAAGAATATGAACCAAACTAACATAAAGACATCATGGAGTCCCTGTGTCTTAGGGGGTTTTTGTTCAATCCCTTCAGCCTCTCTCTTGTGCCAGTCAAATTACCAATTGAATTATGAGTGTGGCACAGCCTTCAGGACTCACACATATTTCCTGAGAAGACAAGAACCTAAAATGGAAATTGCCATCCCCTCATTTTCTGCAAGAACTGCAAAAATTTTCAGTCTATCTGAAACTTGGGAAATCATTTATAACACATTTTTTCATACTCTTGGGCTTGAAGGAACACTTTATTTGCATTATTAATTGAAATGTAATTTAAATTGCCTTTGTGCTAAAGTGGCTCCTGAGGTGAGAATCATTTTTTTAAGAATGTCTTGAAAAAACAGGACAAAACTTTCATGTCTTATTAGCATCATAAAATAACAAGACAGTTCATGTGTTCTATGCCCATCTTCAAGCTATATTCTAGTTTTCTGTGGGTTTAAAGGGTAGGGGTAGATGGAGCTCCTAAATCCTATGTGCTTCATCAGAGCAAACCAGGACAGCTTCAGACACACACGGTGAATCTCAGAGGTTCTCCAAATCTGGAGCAGTTCTAAAACTCTTACGTTTTTAATAGTTTTCTTCTCTATAGAGATTACCATTCATTTAATGATCAAAGTAAAATCTAATCCTTTTCTCCTTGTATTCTCAGTTGCCAGAAGGGCAAAGCTATTTTAAAATTTACGTATTACATAAACATGATCATTACATAAATTAAGAAAAATCGATCACAATTTTATTCTCTCAACTTCAAAATTTCTCTTTGTTTTTTTTTCTTGGTTTCTATATTTTGCTTTAACAAAGACTATTTTAACATTTTAACCTAGCTGTAGAGTATACATACTATTTTATAATTTGCCTTTGTCTATCATAGCAGAAGAATTTTCTGTGTTGCTCCATAGTTTTCACAATTAATATTTTAATGACTAAGAAGTCATTATTCATCAATGATCATTTATTACACACATGAGGTCTTTTCTTAAATTTTAGTCAAAGTAAAATATAATATTCAATTTTAAAACCATCATATCACAGGTTTTTGGAGTATTTATTATTTTGTTTTATTTCTCTGAATGACTTCTGAAATCTCTATTGATATTTATACCTCTTTCTTACTAATATGTGCTATTTTAAGTATTCTCCAATTATTCCAGAAAGTATGAGGGACGTATATAACTATATGAGGTAAACAAGCAAATAAACATATCCTAAAGATCACATGTTTAGATTTTGTTCTAGGTGAGGAATAAGAGGGGAGGCAGGCAAAAATGGAGAGTGGGGTCATATTCTTTTTATTCTACAGCCTTGATTTCACTGGTGGGGCATCTGATTCTGTTGATTTATGCAAATGTAGTGCAAAAGGTAACAGCTTTTTAAAGAGTTATTTTTCTCATAGTAAAATTTCCAACAGTATATTTCATTGGAAAACACTTTTAAGAGGACTTTCTTCAACCATTAAAATTTAGCTAAAACTTTGTCCTCATTACTGGAATGGGTTTACAAAGGTTTTTGTGGTCATGAGGTCTGCTGAGCATTCCAAGACAGAATTTTCAAGTTTCTGCTCTGGGTCCCACCATATTTTAGGTCTATCTCCACCACAAGATGAAGTGTATATTGACTCCACTTAGTTCTGGAATTTCCACTAGTATTTTTTTATCGCTTCTATGTCTCCCCTGAGAATCCTATCTTTTCATTTATTATGAAAGTACTTTCCTGTATGTCATTAAGCATAGTTCATTAATTGACTTAAGTACTTATGTGCTTATTCTAACATTTGTTATTGCTCTTGAGAATAGGCTACATTTATTTCTCCAAAGAGTAGTGATATTTTTGTTTAGAATCAATTACTTGGTTAGACATACATTACAAATGTCTTACAGGCAGCAGCTTAAATCTCAGTCCAGTTTTCGATTGTCTGGTTTTGTCATTCCTCAGTGAGGTTGCTTAGAGCCTGCCTATACATACATGCGTAGTTCAGGAGCCAGCTAGAGATTTGAGTAAAGCTTATAAACAGATTTGGGGGCCTCCTCTTTAGCTACCCTTTCTGAGATTCTATCCCTACTAAGAAGCAGTACTTACCTTGAACTGTGTCTTCTAGTTCTTCAGGTCAGAGAGTCTGCAAATGATTAGAGTCTTAGTCTTTATGCATGATACTAAATGCCACCTGCTCTCGGGCTGAAATAGCAGGAAATTACCCTGTGCATTCTCCTTCTTCCAAATTTCTATTCTCCTGATATTTTCTCTCCAGATCTTTTAGGTAGTTACTTTTGTCTTTTTTTTTTTTTTCCCTCCAGAATTTATGCTTGTTTTCTATGGGGAAGGATGTTATGAGCTGACTTGGCTGTCATAGAAAAAAAATCTTGTCTAATAAATCTTTTTAAAACCAATAGCAGGAGCATATTAGAATAACCAAAAAGCGTCATAACTGAACCAATCACATGAAGATCCCTGGATTTATACAAAACTTAAAACTGAGGAGGCTCATTATGAACGCAGAGCAAATTTCTTGAGGGTAGCTTCAGGACCTTTCAGGGACATAGGTCTATTTAAAGATTAATGGCTCACAGGCATCAAATGTTAAAAACCCACGAATCTCTGTTTAAATTTGAAAGCAAAAAAAAAAAAAAAACCCACAAACTCAGCTTCATCAATAAAGAACTATTTGCTATTTCTTACTCTGTACATTACGTAATTTATACCTTCCCACATCAAAATGACTTTCATATGTGTGAAATGACCCTCTTTTCCATTTCTATCTGTTGACATTCTTTCTATCCTTTAAGGCTAAGCAAACGATATACCAGCCTATCCTGAAACCACGCCTAATCTCACCCAAGTCATCTCTCCTTTTCTAACTTTCCAAAGAGAGACTTATTGTATTTCTTATATAATTTTTTCATTTATGCCATATTCTTTCCCATAGACTGTGGACTGCTTGATAATAGTAAACTGCAATTTATCAATATTATTGCATCCTTAGCAGTTCTTCAAGAAATACCTATACATAGTAGGATGTCAATAAATATCTAATGAACCAAATTAAAACATATGTTAGCAAACAAGAAAAATCAAGTTTAAAAATGTCTGTATCCCCAGAAAATTAAAATGTTATATAAGTTGTCATATTTCTTAAGTGATAAACCAAATTGATGATATTGTCTTTAAAAAGAGCAATATTTCTCCCTGGAGCATATTTTAGGACTTTAGTTAACATGCAATTGAATTTCATGGTATAAGCAATGACGTTATTTTACATTGCAAAATCCAGCCACATGGCCCCTTCGGCTCAGCTCAATTCACAGCTAGCAAAAACTGCTTAGTGCTGAATTTCACACCTGGTCTCCAGGGACCTGATGAAAGAGCAGTAAATAGTACAAGAAAATCATATAGATAGATGCCTGAGAGCCATCTGTGCACAGTGGTATAAATGACAAACCAAAGCATTTCATCTGTCATCCCTAAAGTTAACCTCCTACCTAGGGGACTAAGACATAAACAGAGGCAGTTTCCTTCTGCTGAGCCAGCAGAACTTTTGCCTTCCCATCTGACTGAAAGCAAATGCAAAGTGTGCATACAGATAAAGCCTGTCCCATTATCAAGTGCTTGTTCCTGCTGCAGCGATGTGATTCTATACGGCTGCCCTTTCAATCTGTTTTCCTGAGATCCATCTGGAATTGTTTACACAGTGTGAATCTTATTTGTTTCCTTCTACACATCACTTCTTGTCTTCTACCTAGTCTAAATGCTTCTTTGTAGATCTAGATAGTAAAAGAAGACTGCTTAAGTGGGTTTGAGGAAAGTCAAATGCAATTTGTACTCTTTAAAACTCCTCAAATGTTAAACTAGAGGTGCTCTGAGAGATCGCATATCTCTACTCATTTGTTTTATAATTGTGGAAATAAGCTTCTATGCCACAATAGTAGCAAAAGTCCAAAACAAAATTGAATGCATAACCTGGGTTTCCCATTCTCCAGCTAGTGATTAGTGGCTTTATTTCTTCAGGTCCTGGTTTTGTTATCCGTTAAACAAAGCCAATTGTTATAAGTTTTTGAAGGTCCTTCTAGCTCTAACTCCCTAAGTCAGATCATCTATGATTGTTTCAGAATTATACAGGCTATTGGCAGAATTCATTTCCTTGGGGTTATAGGGCTGAAGTTCCATTTTCCTGCTAGTTATTGACTGCCCCTCCCTATTGGTAGTTCACAATATGTGTGCTTGCATTCTTCCAGGTCAGTGAGAGTGGTATTCTCTAACCTTCCCTTCTACTACCAGCTGGAGAACAAAACAAAACAAATAAATAAATAAAACAAAACAAAACAAAAAAACACTGTACTTTTACAGGGCTCATGTGATTATGTCAGGTCCACCCAGATAAGATCCATTGGGCCATCTAATCTACTCACAGCAGTAAAATCCACAATTTTTATGGTCTGGGCATGTGTACTGAGGTAGGAAAATATTGGTGGTATCTTAGAATCCTGACTACCGTTTCATATTTTATAGCTATGGTGAAAGGTAACTTTTGTTTTCTATTAAATATTTTAATTCGTTGTCACCAATGTATAGAAATATTTTTTTTAAGAGCCAAGAACAACTTCAGTAGATAACCAACAAGAAAGCTAGGCCATTAGTCATAACCATGAGGAATGAATTTCTGTCAATAGTTATTGAGCCTAGAAAAAAAGAGAAAAATCAGCCTCAGAAGAAATATCTACCCTGTCTAAAACCTTAAATTCAGTCTGGTAAGATCCTGGGCAGAACACCTAGTTGGTATTTGTATTTTTATTTGTCTTATTTGTATTTTTATTTATATTATTTGGCTGTTATTGTGTATTTTAAATTTCATGACTCATATGTTTCTTTGCTTTTGAAAAATTCTCAGCCAATATTTCAATATCTCCCCAAATGTAGCTTCAGTGGTATTCTCTCTATTCTTCTTTTGGAACTCTGATTAGACATATATTGGGTCCTCTCAAGTTATCATCCATTGCTTTTTTTTAACTTCTTTTTTAAACAGTTCCATTTTGAATTAATATATTAGTACTATAACAATGAATTATTAGAATGAAATAACATACTTATTAAAGTTTGTCAAAATGCTCTATAAAATTAATTATGTAAACAAAATTAGTAATCTAATTGTTGATTTTCTTGCTGAATTTCTTATCATTAAATAACTTTATGAACATAGATTCTAGGTTCATTTTAAGGAAAGGTTGGTGTATTTTTATATTTTTCTAATATCCCTCCGTAGTCACTTCTCACTGTCTAGCAGTTTCCACTTGCCTCTCCAGGCCATCAATCTAGAACCTTATTTATAATAATAACATTCACCAGATCCAACCCTGCAAGAATATAGGGACCCTACAGAGCATTCAGCCACAAAGTGGTTTAATTCAGTTCCTACACTCAAGGCTATATCTGTACACCTCCTCTTACTTTCCAAGTTCAGATTTCCATATAAATTATGGTCCCAGGCAGCCATGAATAATTGCTACATTCAGCCTCCTCAAATAAAGAAAGAATATCACACCCATCTCTAGTTCCAAGTAACAAAATTGGATCCAAGTTCCCAATTTGTATGGAACACTCATTCCTTTTTACCATTTAGGAGCCAAATCTATTTGCTTTTAAATCAAGACCACAGCATTCATTATAGTTCTTATACTTGTAGCCACTTTGCCTATATCTCTCTCTGTCTCTGATCCACTGAGATAGGTAAGTTGTTTTTATTACTCTAGTTATATCTTGTGTGTCTTACTTGCTTACTTTCTGTCTGTCTGTCTCTGTCTCTGTCTGTCTGTCTGTCTTTGTGTGTGTGTGTGTGTGTGTGTGTGTGTGTGTGTGTGTGTGTGTGTGTGTTATGTCTTCATCTTTCTATCTTTCTATCATCTATCTATCTTTTTATCTCGTATATGTAATTTTATTGCTGAATGTTTGGAGCCATGGAGATTTGAATTATGAACATACTATACCTTGACTTTAAGACAGCATGATTTTTATAACCCAGAAATTACTTAGAAGGGATTTTTGTTATTGTTCGTTAGTTAGCTTTTGGTATCTTTGTTACCAACATTATTAACAAGAATTGTTTTGTTTTACTCCACTTATTTTTTTGACAATTATATTTGTCATTCCTAGGATTTCTATTTGGTTTGTTCACAAATTTATTTATTAAGTCTGCTCTCTGTTTGAAATCTTGTTTTTGATTCACAGATTCTCTTCTTTTTTTATTTTTTTTTTTTAATATTTAAACATACTTAAAGTTCCTGTCAGAGCAGTCCATATTCTCTGGTCCCTCAATCTACTTATTTGTCATACTCACTGACTGCTTTTAATAATGGAGTTTGTCTTTACCCATCTTTACTGAGCTCACTGGTTCTATCACAGTTTTTAAGTTTTTAAGTTTTAATTTTCTCTATTGTCCTCAGCATTGAATGTTTAGTGGAATTCCTGCCCTATATCTTCATTCAGCAAAAACTTGAGTTTCTAAATGCCCCTCAAATAATTAGTTTTATATCCAAAGACAGGGGCAGGTCACTATATCCTTAGCTGTTTGGCTACATTTTTCTAGTATTGGTAAATAGAGAGGTTAGATGGATAAGTGACAGATAGATAGATAGATAGATAGATAGATAGATAGATAGATAGATAATAGATAGATGATGGATAGATGGATAGATGAGAGAAAGAGAAGTCATCTCTTGAAGATTCCTGGTTTATAAAGGGAGCCCAGTTTGAAACCCCTATTTGGCATGATTCTGGTCTCTGTGTGAACTTTAAAATGCTCATAGCCACAATGGTTTTGATCTTACATACTACATGAAATGAGGTTACCACTCCCACTTGCTTTAGAAATTTGTAGTCAATCTTCATCTTCAACACCTGAAAAGTTCCCTTTCTTGCTTGGCTCGCAGCATCATTTTGAATAAAAATGCAATATTTTCTTTTTATTGCTTCTAAGTATATGGAGGTGGGAAGGAGTTGAATAAGCAAAAGATCATTTTTTTTTTTTTTACCATCGAAGTGGTCTAATAGTGAAACTGGTCTAGAAAACTAGCAAGTTCCCCTTTACTTTATGTGACAAATCACAGAATAAATGGCTATCTACCAGGGGTGCCTGCAGCAACTTCTTTTTGTGTAAGAAGTTAGATGAGACTATTTAAATTCTTAGGTTTAATGGTCTAAAAGTGTAGATGTTACACTAAGACATTTTAAAAAGCCATATAAAGTGTCCTCAGAGGCTTAATTTTCCCACCTATAAGTTATATGACTTTGGGCAAGTCACTTTCCTTCTAAGGGTCATAGTTTTATTATCTGTAAAATGAGATACAGATATAATTATATCTAAGCTTTAAAATTCTTATGATTCTATGACTATCACTTTCATTCAGATTGCTTTTCTTAAGGAATATTTTAACAGGAGCTTGACTCTTGAGCTTCTGACTGAGATAATTTTATAATTTTTCACACCCAAAATGTACATTAAAGTGCCAGGAGAAATGGCTTTCTGTGACCATGGGATTATATGTTACACTCATTTAGTGCCAATATAAATTCAGAAACTCTATACAGCTCCTCAGTTAGAAAGTTTAGACTGCTGTTAAACTGTTGGACAGAAAAGCAGATATTTTTCTGATCCTAATGATCAGCTTATATTGTCAAGCATACAATATAAGCTGGTGGCTAAAAGGAAGATGCTTGCTATCGGCAAACCGCTTAAGTATACCATTTACCACAATTAATTCTAAATATGTTTTCTTCTCTGTCCTCTCAACTAGACTGCAAGATACTTGAGGACAGTAGTTGCTATTTATACACCAATATATCCCTAGCAACTGATACAATAAAAATAGTAGCTATGTGGCATGATGCTGATCTGTTCCCATGAATTATCTTAAAAATAACATTTTAAATATTATCAGTATTATCTGACAACCACCTTTTCAGAGAGATACAAATGTTATTCCAGTTTTACAAATGAGAAAATTAAAGAAATGAAAAACCAAATAATTTAATTGAAGTAACTTAAGTGGTAGAGTCAAGATTCTTATTTTATTTTGCCGGCTCCAAAGCCTGAGCGCAGTCACGCTCGCGCGCTCTCTCTCTCGCTCGCTCTCTCTCTCTCTCTCTCTCTGTCTTTTAAGTAACTCCTAAGACTTTATTTGGAGTTCTATTTGAAACATTATATTCTTCTATTTATGCTAGGTCAAATGCCAACTCTGCCATAGTCACTAAAATGAAAGCTCCCCACTGCAGCAACGCCACATCCATACCTAAAGCCTGAGCTCCTAACAACCATACAACACTATCTTTAATGGTCTGTGGCATATATTTACTTATATTTCTTATCTTATAAAATGAATCATCACAAATTGAAAATGGGCATAGATTTAATTAGAATTCATTCAATTTAATGAAAAAAAATATTTTGAACACCTGCCAGGAGGCAGGTACTCTGCTACACAATTAGGAGGGTACAGAGAAAAATAGAAGACACTTTCTATTTCTATATAGAGTTCAGGGTCTAGATGAGTGGAAAAAGCTGACATAAATGAATTTATTTCAAGTCAGAGAGATAGAGGATACACAGAAGGCACTGAGTACTTTAGAGTCTCAAATGAAAGGAGATTGGATCCCAACCAGAATAGACTTTAAGGAGATGACATTTGAGAATGTCTTGAAGATAGTTAAGATTTTGATGAGAAGATGATAAGATTTGGGTAAGAATAAATATTAAAGGGGTGAAAAATGAAGATGACATAAATCGTAGTCAGGAAAAGTACGTAAGTAATAGATTGGCTCACACACAGAGTGTCTGTACAAAAGTAAGTGGACAGTCAGCCTTTAAAAAGGTAGCTAAGGAGTTCAGTTTTTGGATTCCTCCTCTTCACCCAACTCAGAGTTTTGCTGGTGACCATTAGGGTTTGGGCAGGAATATCAAACAATGTCAGCTTAAATTCTATTCCAGTTGTATCATCTTCAGGACTGGGATGTAGTCTTTGCTGTCCAAAAGAGTGTTATATGTCATAACCACTGACAAAGAATGTTGTTAAAAAATTGAAGATTTGGCAAGGAAAAAAATTGTGATTCTACCCACATCTTAGTATTCTATTGGCTCTTAAACTCACAGGATTATAACAATAGAGGATGCATCAATAAACCAAAGCCATTCAAGGTCGAAAGGTGCTTTGAATATCTTCTAGCCAATTCTATTTCCTCAACTTCCAGGGATTTTTCTGTACTTAAACTAAATGGCTGTCTAGTCTCTTCTTATAGCTCTCCAGAGAAAAAAATCTCTAAGGCACCTCTAGGTCATATGTTCCTTCATTTCAAGTAAGAAATGGTCCTATTGCCCTGATTTAGAGTCATGCATTAATGCTTCCCTCTACCAAAAAGTGTCAAGTGACACCAAGTGTGTCAAGAAGGATGGATTGCAACATTGTGATTTTGTGACAAATAGAGCGTATTATTTAGAATGGCAGAAGATGTTAAGAGTGAATGAGAACTTGGGGCCTAAATCTCAAGAACTTTTCTTCTCTTCATTAATAACAGGGCCAAGTAACTCAATTTGTTAATGCTTGAATTTTCTCTGTCTCCAAAATGGAAAGATTAGTTACATATCATAAAATTCTTTGAGATCTCTCCATAACTTAAGGCAATAATAAAAATGAAAATTATATAGCAACAAAATATAATTTATATACATACAACTCTATTTTGTGTAAATCACAGTTTATGAGATGAGTACTCATTTTTGGTTGCTTATTTTTCATTGTGCAACTAGTGTATAAGTTCCATGAGGGTGAATCTATACTTCACGGAAGTCTGTTTTTTTCCCAGCTTTCAGCACAAGCTCCAGTCTACTCCAAAAACATTTTAATAAATGATTTTTTTACATTTTTATCTTGCCACAATTGCCATTTAGAAGTATTTTATTAAATTTGCAGTTACTTTATTTTATTTTTCTTTTTTTCTAATGTAATTCACAATGATTGCATCGTCCCTTGGCTATAAGAATCATAATTTAATTAGGGAATAAATGTCATAAATTTTGTCTACTTGCAGATAATTGAAAACAAAAGATTTTATCCCCAAGATTGTTTATCTAAAATAAAAAAGAATTATATTAGGACTCTACATACACATACACACACACAACGTGCATGCAATTTACTCCTTAGAATTAAATAATATCTCCTTGAAAATAGGTTGTATAATAAATGAGTAAAAGGTAACATGTGAATCAGAAATATCACAAGTGAAGCAAGGAAAATTGATTTGTAATGTTTAGGCCAAATGCATTTTATAGGATGCCAAATGATTTTGGCATTTGAAACCAGCACCCTTTCCCCACTTTTTACCTGCTCATGAGAATATGCATATTTGCATTCAATTATTTTTTAAGGCACAAAGAAAAATTAAAAACACAATGAATTCTGATTTGTGTAGAATTCATCACAAATTCTAAAGAATTTTATGATTGCAAATATAAAACACTTTAATTTAGAGAGCGTCATCAGCTCTGATGTACCAACCCCCTGCCTGTCTCTATTCTAGGTAATGGTTGGAAGTGGGCCAGATACACGGGAAGCTTCCATCTGTCTAGAGGTGAGCACTTCATTTAAGAAGGCTCATTTCAAACTATATATTGCCAGCATGCCACAAGGGCCAGAAGCGTACCCACTGTTGTGCTAAGGAGATAGGAAGTAAGCCTTTAAACAGAAGCCCTTTGTTTTACAAGGCCCAATATATTCTGAGGCAACTCTGCCACTGGACATACTGTAATATCTAAATGACAGGAACTCAAAAGGAACTTAAAGCACTGAGTTACATGGCTGCTGAAATGCATAACAGGATATTTTCAAGTAGTTTGATTTGCTATTGAACAACAACTCAACTCAGTAATATTAACAGTGATTATCTCTGGGTAGTAAGATCGGCCATGAACTTTATTTTCTTCTTTGTATTTTCTTTTTTAAATTTCTCCGGCAAAGAAAAAAGATAAAACAGTTTTGTTTTGGGGGGTTATTTTGTTTGTTTGTTTTTGTTTTTTGAGATACAGTAGGGTGTAGCAGGGAGGAGCACAGACAGTGGAGCCAAACCACCTGGTTCAAATCCTAGTTTAAATTCCTACCAGCTGTGTGACCTTCAGCAAACTATTTATTCTCTGTGACAGGAATTTCCTCATTTGCAAAGTAGGGATGATGATAATAATAGTAACTACCATAAGATTGTTGTGAGGATTCAATATGTTAAAGTAGGTAAAGCAATTGAAATAATGCTTAAAAGGCATAAAATAAGCACTTTATAACAGATAATTAATTTGTAAAGACACATCTTCAACACTGATTCTGCTCATCCAGAGCATTACATGGTAATGTCTTTCATGTATATGATCATCTTTCACTACTGTATCAAAAACAAATAGATCTGCTATCTATTTGATAATAGATCAAATCATTTTTTAGTCCTCAGTATAGATCTATTTCCAAGATTGGATCCCAACCAGAATAGACTTTAAGGAGATGACATTTGAGAATGTCTTGAAGATAGTTAAGATTTTGATGAGAAGATGATAAGATTTGGGTAAGAATAAATATTAAAGGGGTGAAAAATGAAGATGACATAAATCGTAGTCAGGAAAAGTACGTAAGTAATAGATTGGCTCACACACAGAGTGTCTGTACAAAAGTAAGTGGACAGTCAGCCTTTAAAAAGGTAGCTAAGGAGTTCAGTTTTTGGATTCCTCCTCTTCACCCAACTCAGAGTTTTGCTGGTGACCATTAGGGTTTGGGCAGGAATATCAAACAATGTCAGCTTAAATTCTATTCCAGTTGTATCATCTTCAGGACTGGGATGTAGTCTTTGCTGTCCAAAAGAGTGTTATATGTCATAACCACTGACAAAGAATGTTGTTAAAAAATTGAAGATTTGGCAAGGAAAAAAATTGTGATTCTACCCACATCTTAGTATTCTATTGGCTCTTAAACTCACAGGATTATAACAATAGAGGATGCATCAATAAACCAAAGCCATTCAAGGTCGAAAGGTGCTTTGAATATCTTCTAGCCAATTCTATTTCCTCAACTTCCAGGGATTTTTCTGTACTTAAACTAAATGGCTGTCTAGTCTCTTCTTATAGCTCTCCAGAGAAAAAAATCTCTAAGGCACCTCTAGGTCATATGTTCCTTCATTTCAAGTAAGAAATGGTCCTATTGCCCTGATTTAGAGTCATGCATTAATGCTTCCCTCTACCAAAAAGTGTCAAGTGACACCAAGTGTGTCAAGAAGGATGGATTGCAACCTTGTGATTTTGTGACAAATAGAGCGTATTATTTAGAATGGCAGAAGATGTTAAGAGTGAATGAGAACTTGGGGCCTAAATCTCAAGAACTTTTCTTCTCTTCATTAATAACAGGGCCAAGTAACTCAATTTGTTAATGCTTGAATTTTCTCTGTCTCCAAAATGGAAAGATTAGTTACATATCATAAAATTCTTTGAGATCTCTCCATAACTTAAGGCAATAATAAAAATGAAAATTATATAGCAACAAAATATAATTTATATACATACAACTCTATTTTGTGTAAATCACAGTTTATGAGATGAGTACTCATTTTTGGTTGCTTATTTTTCATTGTGCAACTAGTGTATAAGTTCCATGAGGGTGAATCTATACTTCACGGAAGTCTGTTTTTTTCCCAGCTTTCAGCACAAGCTCCAGTCTACTCCAAAAACATTTTAATAAATGATTTTTTTACATTTTTATCTTGCCACAATTGCCATTTAGAAGTATTTTATTAAATTTGCAGTTACTTTATTTTATTTTTCTTTTTTTCTAATGTAATTCACAATGATTGCATCGTCCCTTGGCTATAAGAATCATAATTTAATTAGGGAATAAATGTCATAAATTTTGTCTACTTGCAGATAATTGAAAACAAAAGATTTTATCCCCAAGATTGTTTATCTAAAATAAAAAAGAATTATATTAGGACTCTACATACACATACACACACACAACGTGCATGCAATTTACTCCTTAGAATTAAATAATATCTCCTTGAAAATAGGTTGTATAATAAATGAGTAAAAGGTAACATGTGAATCAGAAATATCACAAGTGAAGCAAGGAAAATTGATTTGTAATGTTTAGGCCAAATGCATTTTATAGGATGCCAAATGATTTTGGCATTTGAAACCAGCACCCTTTCCCCACTTTTTACCTGCTCATGAGAATATGCATATTTGCATTCAATTATTTTTTAAGGCACAAAGAAAAATTAAAAACACAATGAATTCTGATTTGTGTAGAATTCATCACAAATTCTAAAGAATTTTATGATTGCAAATATAAAACACTTTAATTTAGAGAGCGTCATCAGCTCTGATGTACCAACCCCCTGCCTGTCTCTATTCTAGGTAATGGTTGGAAGTGGGCCAGATACACGGGAAGCTTCCATCTGTCTAGAGGTGAGCACTTCATTTAAGAAGGCTCATTTCAAACTATATATTGCCAGCATGCCACAAGGGCCAGAAGCGTACCCACTGTTGTGCTAAGGAGATAGGAAGTAAGCCTTTAAACAGAAGCCCTTTGTTTTACAAGGCCCAATATATTCTGAGGCAACTCTGCCACTGGACATACTGTAATATCTAAATGACAGGAACTCAAAAGGAACTTAAAGCACTGAGTTACATGGCTGCTGAAATGCATAACAGGATATTTTCAAGTAGTTTGATTTGCTATTGAACAACAACTCAACTCAGTAATATTAACAGTGATTATCTCTGGGTAGTAAGATCGGCCATGAACTTTATTTTCTTCTTTGTATTTTCTTTTTTAAATTTCTCCGGCAAAGAAAAAAGATAAAACAGTTTTGTTTTGGGGGGTTATTTTGTTTGTTTGTTTTTGTTTTTTGAGATACAGTAGGGTGTAGCAGGGAGGAGCACAGACAGTGGAGCCAAACCACCTGGTTCAAATCCTAGTTTAAATTCCTACCAGCTGTGTGACCTTCAGCAAACTATTTATTCTCTGTGACAGGAATTTCCTCATTTGCAAAGTAGGGATGATGATAATAATAGTAACTACCATAAGATTGTTGTGAGGATTCAATATGTTAAAGTAGGTAAAGCAATTGAAATAATGCTTAAAAGGCATAAAATAAGCACTTTATAACAGATAATTAATTTGTAAAGACACATCTTCAACACTGATTCTGCTCATCCAGAGCATTACATGGTAATGTCTTTCATGTATATGATCATCTTTCACTACTGTATCAAAAACAAATAGATCTATTATCTATTTGATAATAGATCAAATCATTTTTTAATCCTCAGTATTGATCTATCTATTTCCAAGAAAAGGGCAATGTGAGCACTAGACAAAGCACACTAAGTAGAGGCTTGAAATTACTTCAGGGGAATAGAGTATCATAGATCAAAGACCATTAAAACTGGGATGAGAACACTTCATTGTTAGTGTCAGTTCTGTTACTAACTTTGTGGGCAACCTCAGGCAAGTTATTTCCTTTCTCTGGGCCTTCTCAGCTTCTATATCTGTAGTATTATCTATTCTAATTCTCTCCACTCATCATCTATACTCCTCTATCCATAAAATGGGGAGAAAATTACCAACATACTGAGTAAATAATAGCAATAAAATGTTCAAAATAAAAGTATTTCCATGTAAAATATTTTAAAGTCTTGCACTATACAAGTTAATTCTTAAAACGTTTCTGTGATGGGCTGGATACTTCCTCTCCTACCATAGAAGTTAAATAATCAACACACTGGAAGTTTAAATTTAGATACCGTGCAACTCTCATCATAGTACAAAAAAGAGCAACCGAGCATCTGCTAAATGGATATGGAAGTGTGTTGCCTTCCCTCAGTGGGGGAATTTAAATGACTCATTGTCTCTTCCTAGTGGTCTAGCACTCTATATTCCCACTCTTCATCATTTTGGCTTTTTTCTAGGTGAGAGAAATGTCTAATAAGTCAATAAGAAGAGATTCTTGCACAAAGCTAGTTATCTTTAATAATTAAATAACACTAATGAAAGGGGAACATTCAGAGATGACTCTGCCCTTGAGAACCTTGGCATCCAGAAAGAGCAATAGGTGGATATCACAAAAACTAAACTACAAAGCCAAACATGGCAGGTGCCATGATATTCCAGGCTCCGGGGAGGCTGAAAGACTCTAATAAGAAGAAATGGCTTTGCTTCTATTTAAATTAATTCAAAAGGACTGGTTCATTGTTATCATTTTCTAGAATAGTGCTTCTCAATGGATCTATAGTGAAGCCAGCATTTTTTAACATCTCATGTATCAAAGACAGATAACTTTTGTTTCTAGACTGGATGGCCATCCTACAGAATGCCAGAGATTCGAAGAATCTTGAAATCTTCCTTTTAATTAAGTCATTTGCTACATATGGATCTCAAGAATCAGAAATGTAAAAGGATTTTACATAATCCAACTTACATAGAATGGGAACAAAAACATAGGCATTTGCCCTTCTACGTAAGAGATTTGGAAATTTCTATTACATCCCCTATGTGGCTGCTTTTGTTCTATATGTTCATACTCTTCTCTTCAGATGGCTTGATACTAAAAAATAGTCTCCTCTGAGTTTCCTGTTATAAAAAATGTTCTACTTTATATAAAAATCAAATTCCTAACTTATTGACAACATACTTTTTTCTCCCCAAGTTGCCTATTTTAACCTCATTATGGTCACTTACTAAAGTTGATTCATCTTCCTTTCTACTTTCAAATGACTTCTAAAGCAGAATGAAGGAGAAAAAAGGGGGAAATGATTATTTTAATGATGCAATTTATAGCAATTTCTTATCTATTACTCCTTAAATTACTCACATACATCAACACCTACATTCATAGTAATTCTATACATAGGAAAATAGAATTGCAAAGACATGACTGTACCCTCAGAAGAGAAGCCCAGTCTCTGAACTACATTACTATCTATCCTAGATCCCTTGGTTTTCCTTTTGATATTCAGGTCTTTCTCAATTTAGAAAATAGATGAGCAACAACCCTTTCATGCAATAAGACCAAGGGTGTGCCATATAATCATTGAAACTGTTATGGTTATTTTCACCTGACAATTCTAGTTGATCTAAAATGCAGAATGCTTGCAATATTTATAACACTAAGGTAAATAGATTGGGGGATCTATTTTTCATCCCAAAGATTCTATTAATTCTTAAGGACTATAGCCTATTCATAACTGTAATGTTCTTAAAATAATAAGAACCTCAAATGAAAGTATATACCTTCAATATAAAAATTAAGCTAACTCTTACCTGTTACCTCGACATGTTTCTAAAACCTACTGAAAAAATGTGTTCAACATGGAAGGACAATACTAAACACAATCTTTTGTATTCTTCAATTCTTTAGACAAAGAATTCTCAAAATTTCTGAAGAAAATAATGTTCCCATTCCTATAAGTTATGTGCATGTCTACAAGAAGAACAGGTAATATCTGCTGCTATCAGTTTTGCCCCCACATCCCTGGGAATCTTGGAAAACTGGGAGGGGAGAAAGGAGAATCATATTAGGGATAACATAGGGACTACTGGATGAATCTTATGGATCAAGCAATGGAGATCTTTCTAAAACTCGTTTCTTTATTTAAAAAAAAAAAATTCTTATATATGTTAGAGAAATCAATACATGATTGTTTGGAAGACATTGGGTCCTTACTATGAAATTAACACTTTAATGAATATCAAACAGATCACACCTATTTACAGTCACTAAATGCCATATCCAAGACAAAATCGATCATTTAAATTCCAGACTTTGGAAACAAATGGAGTAAATGTGTTAATGGGTCTTCCCTTTTCTGAATACTAGCCATTCTATTATTACTAGTTGTAGCATGCTTTTTAGCTACAGTTGTTCTCTATATTGAATTTTTAATTTACTTTAATGTAACTTACATTAACAATCTTTGAACTAACTAAGTAGAAATACACTAAACTCCAGCTCCATAAATAGGTGAAATGGAATCAATGTTACTAAATCTGCATGTAGTGATTATAGATGGAAAAATTCTACTGTTACCATGACAATGCCACGCATGCTTTGTATTTTTTTTTCCCAGAGACTAATAAAATATGCACTTAATAGAGATGTCTAATTGTCTTTCATTCTGGTTTTTGCTCATCAACATACAAATATGCTTTTTGCTAAACATCACAGTTTTGAAGTTGCTCTGCTTCCAGCTGACATTAGCATATTTTGTATGCATGCTTTGTATAAATTCTGGAAAATGCCTTCAGTTTAGCTTCCCAACTATGCATTTAATTTATATTTAATGAGACAGGAGAATGTTAAGCAAGTGTGAATTGATTGACT
>NW_011888795.1:3768634-3775480 GCF_000151845.1 Pteropus vampyrus
TTAACCTCATTATGGTCACTTACTAAAGTTGATTCATCTTCCTTTCTACTTTCAAATGACTTCTAAAGCAGAATGAAGGAGAAAAAAGGGGGAAATGATTATTTTAATGATGCAATTTATAGCAATTTCTTATCTATTACTCCTTAAATTACTCACATACATCAACACCTACATTCATAGTAATTCTATACATAGGAAAATAGAATTGCAAAGACATGACTGTACCCTCAGAAGAGAAGCCCAGTCTCTGAACTACATTACTATCTATCCTAGATCCCTTGGTTTTCCTTTTGATATTCAGGTCTTTCTCAATTTAGAAAATAGATGAGCAACAACCCTTTCATGCAATAAGACCAAGGGTGTGCCATATAATCATTGAAACTGTTATGGTTATTTTCACCTGACAATTCTAGTTGATCTAAAATGCAGAATGCTTGCAATATTTATAACACTAAGGTAAATAGATTGGGGGATCTATTTTTCATCCCAAAGATTCTATTAATTCTTAAGGACTATAGCCTATTCATAACTGTAATGTTCTTAAAATAATAAGAACCTCAAATGAAAGTATATACCTTCAATATAAAAATTAAGCTAACTCTTACCTGTTACCTCGACATGTTTCTAAAACCTACTGAAAAAATGTGTTCAACATGGAAGGACAATACTAAACACAATCTTTTGTATTCTTCAATTCTTTAGACAAAGAATTCTCAAAATTTCTGAAGAAAATAATGTTCCCATTCCTATAAGTTATGTGCATGTCTACAAGAAGAACAGGTAATATCTGCTGCTATCAGTTTTGCCCCCACATCCCTGGGAATCTTGGAAAACTGGGAGGGGAGAAAGGAGAATCATATTAGGGATAACATAGGGACTACTGGATGAATCTTATGGATCAAGCAATGGAGATCTTTCTAAAACTCGTTTCTTTATTTAAAAAAAAAAAATTCTTATATATGTTAGAGAAATCAATACATGATTGTTTGGAAGACATTGGGTCCTTACTATGAAATTAACACTTTAATGAATATCAAACAGATCACACCTATTTACAGTCACTAAATGCCATATCCAAGACAAAATCGATCATTTAAATTCCAGACTTTGGAAACAAATGGAGTAAATGTGTTAATGGGTCTTCCCTTTTCTGAATACTAGCCATTCTATTATTACTAGTTGTAGCATGCTTTTTAGCTACAGTTGTTCTCTATATTGAATTTTTAATTTACTTTAATGTAACTTACATTAACAATCTTTGAACTAACTAAGTAGAAATACACTAAACTCCAGCTCCATAAATAGGTGAAATGGAATCAATGTTACTAAATCTGCATGTAGTGATTATAGATGGAAAAATTCTACTGTTACCATGACAATGCCACGCATGCTTTGTATTTTTTTTTCCCAGAGACTAATAAAATATGCACTTAATAGAGATGTCTAATTGTCTTTCATTCTGGTTTTTGCTCATCAACATACAAATATGCTTTTTGCTAAACATCACAGTTTTGAAGTTGCTCTGCTTCCAGCTGACATTAGCATATTTTGTATGCATGCTTTGTATAAATTCTGGAAAATGCCTTCAGTTTAGCTTCCCAACTATGCATTTAATTTATATTTAATGAGACAGGAGAATGTTAAGCAAGTGTGAATTGATTGACTCAAAATAGATATATTGGTGTTTATTAACCTAACAGTAGGTAATTTCATTGACTATCTCTTGAAGTTGTTAAACCATAATACCTAAACAACTTTTCTACTTGAAGTTTAAAGTTAATTTTAAGCACAGACAAATTAGGATGATCCAGGGACAGACCATCTCCTGTTATTAAAGTTTTGTAAATAACTTAGTTTCCTCAAGCAGTTTATGAAAAGGTCCTTAGGAGTCTGCTTGTTCTTTTTCTACTAAATATACAACTTTCTTTTACAGCCAAAAATAGTAAATGGTTAAGCTAAGCCACCATGAGTCAATATTTCCTTAGTCATTTTGTTTTAAGTCTGGAAAGTTCCAGCAGTTAGAAAAGTCTCCAATCAAGCCATACTTTGTTAGATGTAAATCTTACTATTAGTCTTAAATTGTGACACATGTGATAAAGCTTTAGGTATTTAACACAGCTCTCAAGTCCCTCATAAAATTATTCTTCTATTAACAAATCAGTCTCAGGTACTTAGATAATACTCATATGAACAAGAACCTATTTAACCCTGCAGTCTCTCTATATAAGTTTCTTCTTTAAATTATAAACCTAATGTCCATCTATGGCAGGAAGACGCTATAATTCAGTGATATCTTTGTACCACATTTCAGCCCCTCCAACCCACATATTCTCCCTAAATTCCAGCAAAAGGGGCTATGAGGAAATGTTTTGAGTTTTGATAAATGTTCTATCAAACCATTCGTCTGATTTTCATTAACTCTGATTCCTTTCAGGTACATGGATTTGGCAATACTTTGACATGACTGATATTTGGCGAAACTAGTTATCAGTTATAAGGCTGCTCTAGGGAAGATAGTCTTACGGCAAGACCATCTTACCACTTTAAAAACACCTCGAGAAAAAATAATCCACTTGCAATAGAAACCTGGCTAAAAGAAAATATTATTCTACTGAAAGTCTACTTACAACTGAGGATTGCCAAGTATACTGTGAAATAAATGAACAAATATATCATATGTAGTGTATTCCTTTTAAAAGTCTTAGTTCAAACACCTATTTTCCTTTGTTTTCTCATGGTCATACCATACCTAAGTAGAAGATCCAAGAATCATTCAGGTCCATGAGTTTAAAGCCTAGGCACTTTTTTATTATACCCCACTTCATTAGTACTGAGACCTTCCTTAAGGGTAGAACAGACAGTGAATTCCAGCACGAGCAAAGAAATTTTCTCATTGTATTTACTGTATGTGCTATAGCAGAAACTAACTCTGCAACCTAGCGCATGGGAACATATCAAAAACTGGTCAAGGTCTATTTAAATTACTTAGCAGAAATGGTCTCAGGACAGGATGGAACACCAGAAATTTATCTGGGGACTTCATTTTTGTGAGCCTACCATTTTACCCTGAAATTATCACCTTCTTATGATTTCTCCGTTTCTGTGGGTGATAGCACCATCCTTCCCCACCCTCTTTAAGTACCACAAATTGAGCAACCTGCATATATAACCTCCCTATGACAATGTGTCCATCTGATCCATTCTCTTTCACCTGCCTAATCCGGCCCCACAGTATCAAACAAGTAAAACATTCCATGTAGTTTCACTGTCTTTGTTCTGGCTGCTCCATTTCTAGGATAGTCTGCACAGTTTACTAAATTAATCTATTTAGAATTACCTCTGAACACTACCTACTCAAAAACTCTTGGATTCCCCATTATTTAAGATAATCATTTTCTTGTCATTAAAAAGCTTCACAGTATCTCCTTTTAAGCTTTCCAGTATGATCTCATGTACCCCTAAACTGTTATCACACATTTCAGCTAAACTGCCTTATTCAATTTCCTGAACATGCATCAAATTATCTTAGCTTTAGGCCATTACCTTAAGGCTAAAATGACTTTCCTAACCTAGGGTTGTCCTATTTAACTTCGGTCCATCATTCAAGACCCATCTCAAAGGAATTCGCCATCTCGAAGTCAATTCTTATTTTGCAACCACCACCATATTGAAATCTTATGAGATCTTAACCTCCTTTAAATTCTTCATAAGACATTATTTAAAACATTGCTATTCTCTCTCTCACACACACACACACATATGCACATACACACATGGCTTACACATTTTTTCTAGATTCAATTATTCATCTCTACATCCCTCATAGCATAGAGTTTTGCTAACAAGTACCCAATAAGTGTTGCCTGAAATAAATTAACTAATATAAAGCACCCTCTGTCAAACACAGAAAAGATGCCCCAGTGTTTTCATACCAAGACTTTTAGGAATGAATACTACAGTGCCTTTCTACAGTAATAAACCTGCTTGCCTTCATTAATGCAAGGTCACAATCTGGACAGCTTGGTATAGTAAGGATTTTCATATCATCCTCAATCCCATCCTGCCATATATCTAGGGACAGTTTTTTGTTGTTGTTTTGTTTTTGTTTTTGTTTTTGTTTTTAAACCAAATCACAGATGGTGTAAGAGAGAAAATGGAAATGGAAGAACAGTTGATAGGTCCACAGAGGTAACTTGGGCTCTCTCAGAAATTCAGTTCAAAATGTCCCCATAGCCAGAACAAAGCAGTGAAAGAGGCAAAATTGCCTGGCAGTAAAGCACTTTATTTCACTTGAATTGCCTGAATAATAGCCTCTACTCTCTGTGTAGCTTTAACTTAGGTGACCTGGCAGGTTCAATTGCAGTGTGTGGGCTCCTCAATAACGGCAACAAAGGCATAGTCCCTGAAAGCTGCCAACAGTGTCAGCCTCTAGGTGTCACTGGCCAGCCTGAGCATAGAGAGGAAGGAAAATAACACAGAGATGAAAAGAAGAAGGGGAGTCAAGAAGATGGGAGAGAGCTACCCAGTGGTTGAATAGAGCATCATATCTCCACTCCTCTGTAAAACAGCCTTATTTGTGAAATCCGCAATAACTCTTTCAAGGATTTAGTATATGTCGTATTCAAATAGACTGTATGTATAGTTTACATCTCAAGCAAAAGAAAGTAAAATAATGCAAAGCCTAAGTGGAAAATGTATTTTTACTTATGTAGCACATTCATCAGAAAAAGGGATTTCTGTCCCAGATTTGGGGATTGGATAATTACTGAAATATATGTAATTCTAGATTCAATGTACAAAACAGGGCTTTTTCTCAGAAGCCTCTCTGGCTGGAGCTTCATTCTTCACAATATTGAAGAATGAAACTTTCACCTCACCCTTCAAAGAAAAATGTGTTTATAAAGTAAACATAAAATGCTTACTATGTGCCAGGCAATACTTTAAACACTGAAGATACAACAATCAATACAAGACGCCTTATCTTCAAATCTCAGGGAGCTTATATTTTGATAGAGGGAGCAGGGGACCAGTGAGTACAGTATGGAAAGAGAGAGAAAAATAGATAAATGTAAATAAAACAGATAATTTTAGGCAATGTTAAGTGGTCTAAACAAGATAAAATAAAGAACTGTCAAGTTTGGAGGGTACTGTAATTAAGGTCATCTGGGAAGAGTTCTCTGAAAAAAGGATATTTGAGTTGTGACCTGAATGACAAAAATAAATGAGAGAGAGTACAAGTGAGCAAAAATATGAACTCAAAGCATGCCAAGCAAACAGCTCAAAATATTTCTGGCACAAAGGACCTAAGATAGAAATTAGTTGGAATAAGTTTGTTATATTTGACAAGTGCAAAGAAAGCCAATATAGCGGAAGGAAAGTGAACAGAGTGGAAAATGATAATGTGGAAAGATGGAATAATAGGCAGAGGTCAGATATAGTAGGGTATTGTAGGCCCTGAAAAGGGGAATCGATTTGATTTTTAAGTTCAATAACGGGAAGCCTTCAGAGGATTTTAAATAGAAAACTGACACGATCTAATTTGCATTTTAAAAATATGATTCCCATTTCTGTGAAGAAAATGGACATTGCAGAGCCAGACAGAGTGAAGAAGGGAAAGAAGATAGAAAGTTAGGATAATAGTTCAGATGAAAGCTCTTTGTGCCTAAAATCAGAACGGAAGCAGTGCTATGCTCCTTCAGTACTCTGAATGAACATACCATAGAATTATTGCAATCTATGACATTTTACTTTTATATGTCTGTTACCTACACTAGATAATAACCCATTTGAAAAATGAGACTGCATTGCAACTGTATCTTATTCATCTTCCTAACCCCCACCATACAATGCATAGCTGACTCAGCAAATGTTCTGGCATGAATTATAATGGTTTCCTGTGATCCTGAGAGGTAGCGCTGATGTAGAAATCAAAAGCCCAAGATTCCGACTTTGGTCCACTATTCATAGCTCTTCACCTCGAGGAGATTATTTGATCAAAATTCCCTCAAGCCTTGGTCACATCACCTGTCAAAGTATATGCCACCATTTAAACTCATGGTGTTAATAATAGCAAAGTAGATGAGTGAGATAGGGTCTCACAAAATTATATTTCCAAGTCCCATTGAAATTTATGACATTATTGCCAGTTCTTCTCTTCTCTTAAACACTTGCCTTTCTTATGAGAGATCTTTTCCGTCCAAATTAGAACAACTGTAAATCTTAGGAAATCTACTGATAAATTGGGGATTCAGAATAATCCTTTGATTCTCTCAACCTTCTGTTTCAGAAGGTGGTTTAAAAAACACGGATAACTCCTATCCCTTAGTAAACTTCCCAACCATCCTCTTTTCCCCTGCAGAACTGGTCTCTACTAGTGGATCAAAAGTAGTATATATAAATAAGTGTGTCTCAGAAGGGCAGTGTGATATAAAGATCACCCCAGTTATAGTCAGGAGTCCTGGGTCATTTGCCAGTTTTGCCACCCTCCAGTGTAATTTGCTGCATGATTTTAGGTAGATCACTTATCATGTCCCAATTTTAAACTCTCCATCAGTATTGACAAGATTGGAAAATGGATGTTTGGTTTTCCAACAACAAACAATTCTCTAACACTGACTGAATGACCTACAATTCAATTCAGTTCTGAAACTAACTGCCCAGAGTTAGAGCAGACCCCAGGGTTAAAGTCTCAGTCCCACAAAACTGCCTCTGCTTCAGATGCCAACAATAGTTATACTTCAGCCCAGCCAACTATAAATTCGAGGCCGGGGGTGTGGGCAGCAGTTCACAATGTATCTCTCAGGTTCAAAAGTGTGTTAGAATGACCCATAAATCTCAGAAAAGCAC
>NW_011888795.1:3775530-3807925 GCF_000151845.1 Pteropus vampyrus
AACTGACACGATCTAATTTGCATTTTAAAAATATGATTCCCATTTCTGTGAAGAAAATGGACATTGCAGAGCCAGACAGAGTGAAGAAGGGAAAGAAGATAGAAAGTTAGGATAATAGTTCAGATGAAAGCTCTTTGTGCCTAAAATCAGAACGGAAGCAGTGCTATGCTCCTTCAGTACTCTGAATGAACATACCATAGAATTATTGCAATCTATGACATTTTACTTTTATATGTCTGTTACCTACACTAGATAATAACCCATTTGAAAAATGAGACTGCATTGCAACTGTATCTTATTCATCTTCCTAACCCCCACCATACAATGCATAGCTGACTCAGCAAATGTTCTGGCATGAATTATAATGGTTTCCTGTGATCCTGAGAGGTAGCGCTGATGTAGAAATCAAAAGCCCAAGATTCCGACTTTGGTCCACTATTCATAGCTCTTCACCTCGAGGAGATTATTTGATCAAAATTCCCTCAAGCCTTGGTCACATCACCTGTCAAAGTATATGCCACCATTTAAACTCATGGTGTTAATAATAGCAAAGTAGATGAGTGAGATAGGGTCTCACAAAATTATATTTCCAAGTCCCATTGAAATTTATGACATTATTGCCAGTTCTTCTCTTCTCTTAAACACTTGCCTTTCTTATGAGAGATCTTTTCCGTCCAAATTAGAACAACTGTAAATCTTAGGAAATCTACTGATAAATTGGGGATTCAGAATAATCCTTTGATTCTCTCAACCTTCTGTTTCAGAAGGTGGTTTAAAAAACACGGATAACTCCTATCCCTTAGTAAACTTCCCAACCATCCTCTTTTCCCCTGCAGAACTGGTCTCTACTAGTGGATCAAAAGTAGTATATATAAATAAGTGTGTCTCAGAAGGGCAGTGTGATATAAAGATCACCCCAGTTATAGTCAGGAGTCCTGGGTCATTTGCCAGTTTTGCCACCCTCCAGTGTAATTTGCTGCATGATTTTAGGTAGATCACTTATCATGTCCCAATTTTAAACTCTCCATCAGTATTGACAAGATTGGAAAATGGATGTTTGGTTTTCCAACAACAAACAATTCTCTAACACTGACTGAATGACCTACAATTCAATTCAGTTCTGAAACTAACTGCCCAGAGTTAGAGCAGACCCCAGGGTTAAAGTCTCAGTCCCACAAAACTGCCTCTGCTTCAGATGCCAACAATAGTTATACTTCAGCCCAGCCAACTATAAATTCGAGGCCGGGGGTGTGGGCAGCAGTTCACAATGTATCTCTCAGGTTCAAAAGTGTGTTAGAATGACCCATAAATCTCAGAAAAGCACGATACTTATACTTTTATTATAAAGGTTTCAACTCAGGCCCAGCCAAAGGAAGGAGATGCATAGGGCAAAGTACTTGAGGAGTAAGGATGTACAGAGCTTCCATGCTCTCTTTGGGCACACCTTCCTCCTAGCACATGAATTCACTCACCAACCCAGACATTACCCTAGCCTTGTAATTGCAGAGTTTTTATCAAAATTTCATTACATAAACAAAATTGATTAAATTATTGGCCATTGATAATTAGACTTAATTTTCAGTTCCTCTCCCCTCCTAGAAGGTTGGGGATAGGGTTAAAAGTTCTAATCCTCTAATCATGTTTTTTCTTCTGGCAAGCAGCCCCATCTGAATGCTATCTAGCCCCCTCCTCCAGTCAACTCATTAGCATAAAGTCAGGTATGGTCAAAAGGAGCTCATTACAAGTAAGAAAACACTCCTATCACTCAGGAAATTCCAAGGGTTTTACGAGCTCTATGCCAGGAACCAGAGACAAAGTCCAAATGTATATATTTTTGTTATATTACGAAAGTCAATCAACTAGATCATTTCTAAGTCTCCTTCCAGTTATAAACATTCTGCTACTGATTAAATTTTATTTATTTACTCCAGTTTCTAAAGACAAATTCTGTACTATTGTGTATCACACCACATGAATATAAAAGTGTGAGAACTATAGGAATTTTAACAGAAAAATGAGATGAAAACGGTCAGATCTTCATTCCTTACTACCCTCACAAAAAGAAAAGATTCTCAATGGTAATGAACTTAGATTAGGATGAAAGAAAAAAAAATAGAAACAAAAATAATAATTTGGGGGGTAGAGGAACAAAACTAGTTAATAAAACAAATCTCAGTAATTCTGACTCTAAATTTTATTATATCTTAGACTGTAAATAATAGCGAATGTTTTCCCACAGACATCTCAAATAAATAAATGTATTTTCTTAGAGGACTACTTAAAATGTACTTAAGACAATTAAATGATCTAAATTATATATACATATTCATGAACAAAAATAAATAATGACATACTATTCACAACAATTTAGCCAAAAAATACAAATTCCCAAAGCACCACATTAATCTAGATTTTTACAAATCTAACACAATATTAGACTTCAGTTACTTTAGATTTCATCATTTCTTTTAAATTATAGAATTCCAAATTACAGAAAGGAAAAAGAGGAAAAAAGACACTGGCCTTAGTCCTCATGAAGCAAACACAGTGAGAATTTCCTGTTCTCACATTTTTGTCACACAATTGTGTTTGTGGGAATTTTAACTAGCGGCTGGTGACTTCAGGATACATAGGCAACTATAAAGTAAGGATTTTGCTTCCTCCCTTGAGAGCAAAGTAGATGTCATATTTTTCTTCAGATTATTTTCCTATGCATTCTTTCATGGTCAATAACAAGTGACTAGAAAGCCACTAATATTTTACTGTTAACAGGCAAGTAACCATAAAACAGAGAGTTTAGTGGTTAAACTTGCAATCATTCCTAAATGTAATGTACCAAAGATATCTTATATTCCAGTCAGTAATGGGAAGTCACATTTATAGCACCACCTAGTGAAAAAATAAGGAACTGTCTTGCCTAAGTAATAAGCAAAGAGCGAGCCTTTCCAAACTCATTAAAAGAGACTGTTTTAAAATTGATTTATTTTTAGTTGTCTATTTGTTCTTTCACAATATATGTATGTTTACAGGCAACTCAATTTGAAAAATTTTTCTACTTAATTTTGATATTTTTCTCTAAGCACAATTAAATTATTTTGATAATCATTAGAGTTACATGAAATAAAACTCTACATGTTATTTTTATACAAATATGATTCTATATTCAGGCAAAATATTTATCATCTTCCTATTCTGTCTCTCAGTACTCTCTTCTTTTAACTTCCTCTTTGGTCCCTCCATAGATACGAAGGCACACAATTTTAAAAAACTGATGAAATAAAAAGAGGTCAGGGAATTCATTTCTAATTGTTTTTCATAGCAGGGCATAAATCAGAGCAACATAAACTGTGTGTGTATTATCTAGTATTCTAATCAATACTTGTTCTACAAATTAAAAGTAGGAAATTTATGGATACTAAGCTGCTTATTATGAAATTGGTTTCCTGAATTTCAGAAAAATGACTCATCAGTGCTTTACTAATTAAATTCTGCAAAATGTCTTTTTTTTTCTAATTATTTGCAGTGTGTAAAATTACCTAGTCCAGTGGTCTTCAGACTCTAGTGTGCATAAGATACATCTAGAGTATTTGTTATTTGTTACTAAACAAATATCTACCTCTATTCCTAGGTTCTGACTTGAACTGAAATTGAAACCCTATACCTGTGTTTCAATCAGCCCACAGTAATTCTAAAATGGGTGATCTGTGGGCCACACTCTGAAGAACACTGGCCAAACTCTATACCACCTCATTTTACCATTTGCATCTATTGGCTTCTAGTAGGATCCTTGATTTATGCTTAATCCCCTCTCCTCATTTAATCAATTTTCCTCTTCTATCATATTTTCCATATAATAATTTGGCCCTCGATCTATTGCTCTTCCATTCTTATGTTGTTGCTCAATCTTCTGAATTCCTTAGTCTAATATAGATTTTGTCTAGTGTCTGACTTTTTATGAGGGCAGTCCATTAATGTCTAGAACAAAGGGGATACTTAAAAACACAACAAATAAGAACATCCTGATAAAATTTCAAGTTCTTGAAGGAGCTGTATGTTCTACTCACAACAGTGTTTCAATAGCCTAGCATGACACCAAATAACAGATTACAACAGTCAATATTTACTAAACAATGACTGAAGAATAAACACACATTGAAAAAAAAAAAAGCTTGAAATAACTATGGCAGAAGTAGTTACTGACATTGGCCCTTAAAATTATCGATGCTATCATCTTCATTTTACAGATAATTACATAGAGGCCCTCCTGAGATACATGCCTTAAGCAAGCCAATTATGGAAATAGGAACCAAGTCTTCTGACTCCCAGTGAAATTCTCTCCCTACATCTCCATTACCATAGCAGATCATCCAGTGTTTTCTCACTAAATAATCCTATGGGAATTTAGTTGTTTTTAACTAATGTTCAATTCTAACCAGCCTGCTTTTCCTAAAACACTTAGGATTTCTGAGGGCTGATATCTCTCCAAGTCTGTTCTCTGACCTTTGACTTCTAAAATCTAATTATCTCCAACTTTAAAATCTGCTTATGTAAAATCCTTAACCAGAAAGAACAGGCACAGCTGTACTCCAAGCACAGCTCCATTTAATACAATCATTTTAACTTTTCTAATTAAAGTTCTAATAGTTGGGCATTTACCCAGTATGTTCAGTAGCTTTGTTTTCACCACATTTAAAGTAGGTCGTTAGTCCCCAAAGTTTGTGGAATAAATGTATTTGTGTAAATATACATACGTATATGTATACATTTCACATACAGTATATAGGTAGTAAATGTATGTAAACATTATAACATATGTACATACATATAAATAATGAAAAGAAAGTCATTTGATGTGGTAGAGAGAACTCTATAGTGGTTATCGGGCAACATGTATCTAAGCCTTGATTCTGCAACTAACTTTTGCAATATTTTCTTCCTTCTCTGGCCTCAGTTCTCATCTTCCAAATCAAAGGTTGGAATTTGGTTGTCTAGCGAGGACTAACGTTCCAGATGCAGAATCAGGGATCTTAAGGTCACAGAGTAGGTAAATTGCTCACTTTAAATGATCTAGTTAGCATAGTTTTAAAGCCATCATTCTACTATCTGCCCATTTCTGCACTGACAGGTTCTGCCCTGGCAAAGGAAAGTTGGAAGTAAGGCACTTGCTTCTGTCATCGCTCGTGTCAGCTCTGTCTTCCCCTCTCTCCCGACACTCATTCTCAGCCTGAGTTGTCAGGTCACTGAGGATTGTTTATATATTTACAGAACTGATCTAGTTCACAAACATTAGTGTCATCTCTTGGTTTCATGGCAATCACTGCTCCCATTCCATTCCTAATAGAAATATCCATTCTCTCACCTTCAAGAATCCAGCTTGGAAACTTTTTACAAAACCTTCTTCTGTAATCCTGAAACTGAACTTCCAAAGGTTCATGAACCAGTTTAAAAAATATAGCTGGATGAAGAATCCTACCTTGGCTACTTACAATCTCTGAGACCTTGAATAAGCTCCTTAATTGTATTGAGCCTCTCTAAGCGAAGATTATAACCCACATCACAAAATTGGTGTTGGTGTCAAAGATGATGCTGTACAAAGGCTCTATCCCAAGTGTCACAAGTGGCTAAAAACTGTTAAAATGCCCCAAAAGCCCTTCTCTTTCCTCACATTTCAAAGAGGTGTATGAGAGATGAATCTCATTTTACATCATTCGAAGTCTGTAAAAATATAATGTTATTGTCATTCTTCGAGAAACAAAGTTCAATGCCATGCAAAGAACACATAGAAAGCTGCCCACACACATCCTGTCATTGTCATTTAGGAAGCAGTTTTAATTCCACAAAATAATGCAGAGATGAAGCTACAGAGCTGTACCTGATTTCCACATGATTTCTGACTAGATCTGTGGATAAATTCCTTGACTTCTCTGAGTGTCAGGGACCCTATCTGTGCAATGCAGGGATGGAGCTGGGCGACCTCTAATTGTCCTTCCTGTTCAGCGATTGCAGAGGTGCAGCCAGATGGAGGCTGGCCTATGCCAGAACGACGCCTCCCGCGGGAAGGGCTTCCCTCGCCACTGCCTTCGCCCCAGCGCAGGAGGCTCCAGGCAAGAGCGGGGGCGGCTTTCCTGAGCAGCTCCTGGGAGACAAGGCGAGAGCTGTCTTCCCACCATCAATAACACAGTCTTTTGTCAGCAATAACTTCCCTCCAAAATTAATAAAACAGCCCTTTTAAATTTTCATGTCACTGCCTCATACAGCAGGAGCTGGGCTAGGCTTCCTGCTCTCTAAATAAATATAAAAGCCATGTAAATTGTCTGGAGGCAGTATCTAGCTTGCTGAGCCACAGTCTAATATCCTCAACCGCCTACAGGAACAAGGAGAAAGATAGAAATGCAGGATCAGTGTTTGATATCTATTGCAGAAAGCACTCATCCACGCTGGAGCCCACACACAGGGCAGGCTTTGCAGATCATTTCCACTTTGCAATGTGACCTAGGGACACCATTAAGGAATATTAGAGCAGAAGGACATCCTCTTCCTTTTACAGGTGAAGAATCCAAGGCTCAGAATAAAAACAAAACCCACAATCTATATTCTAGTGTCCTATTCTTTTAAATCATTGCTTCTCAAATTTTAATGTGCATAAGATTCAGTAGGTCTGAAGTGGGGTCTAAGTGTATATACTTCTAAAGAATAAGTCTGGTTCTAAGTGCTGCTGCTGCTGCTGCTGCTGCTGATGATGATGATGATGAGGGAGCAAGTATTTCTAGTAGCAATACCATGAGTTCCATTTGGGCAGAGCCAGACTTATTTTTTACTGTGTTCCCAGCATGTAACTCCACATCAGTGCAGTCGGGTTTTAATAAAGGTTGGTGGAATAGTTAATTAGTTCATAAAAGAGGCAGCTTTACAGAGTGGTTAGAAATTTGGACTCTGGTGCCATCCTACCTAGGTTCACATCCCAGCAATGCTGCCAAGATGTTGTGTATCTTGGGCAAGTTATTTAACCTCTCCATACTTCAGTTTTCTCAACTGTAAAATTGCACTTCTAACAGAAGTCATCAATAAGAAAAAGATGGACAAGATGAAAATCCATGACTTTTCTTGAATTTTTCAGATAACTGAGGTGGTAGAGTAAACTAAAATCTGGAGAGACCAACAAATTCAGAGAGTTGCTGCAACTAAGATCTGCTTAACTTAGAGCCAAAGCCACTGGACCCTGAGCTGCTCGGAACACTTAAGTGGTCGTTTTGATGAGTTACTGGAGGCTGACTGTGGACTAGCATGAGACTAAGGAGATCCTGGGGACTGCAGCCTTATAAATGGGGGTTCCACATGTTTGTGGGCTTTCCCTCCCGCAACCCCAGCAGGTTCTCACTGTGAGGATACCAGAAAAACCTCATCATCAGTTTGGCAGGAGGAGGGACAGAGGAACCATTGTGAACTATACCCAGAATTTTCTCTATAACGATCATATTAAAATAGCTAATACCTAAAGAAATGACAATACCAATTGCTGGCACAGATGCAAAGCAACAGGAACTTTCATTCATTGCTGATAGAACTGCAAAATGGCACGGCCACTTTGTAAGACAGTTTGGCAGTTGCTTACAAAGCTAAATATAGCTACAGATAGCCTTAACATATTCAGTAATTTTACTCTTAAACATTTACCCAACTAATTTTAAAACATGCCTACACAAAGATTGGCACACAAATGTTTACAGCAATCAAAACATCCATCAAAATGTGAATGGATAAACAAACGGTGGTACATCCATACAGTAGAATGCTATTCAGTGATAAAAAGAAATGACTCATCAAACCGTACAAAAACATAGGTGAATTTTAAATCTCTATTGCTAAGTGGAAGAAGCCAGTCTAAAAAGGCTACACTCTGCATAATTCTAATTATATGACTTTCTGGAAATAGCAAAACTATGGACATAGTAAAAAAAAAATCAGATGTCGATAAGGCTTTCGAGAGTGGTCAGGGGAAGAAGATCGAATAAGTGAAGTAGAAAGGATTTTTTTAAGGTGTCAAAATTATCCTGCGTAATACTATAATGGTGGTTACATGGTTTTATGCATTCGTCAGAACTCATAGAAATTTACAGCATAGTATTAATATCAATGTATGAAATTTAAGAAAAAGCATTTATGAGGTTTATGAGGTTGGAGAATCCCAGGATAGAGTGCAGGCTGTGACTAAAATCTAACTGTACTACAAATCTATGAAATAACCTCACTGACGGGGACTGGGGAAAGGTGCTGACCAAAGTAACTTTGCAAATGAGTGTACTCTGTAAAAATAAAGTCAAAAGGAAATGTAAATAAGCACTCTCTTTCAAAAGTCATTTCCCATATGGGTTGGATTAGTAGTTCTGAAACCACTATGCATATATATTGCAATTGAACAATTAAATAAATGAATGACAGATGGTGAGAGCCAGGTGTCTCACTCTTACAGTGGGAAGTTACAGATAACCAAAATTAGGAGTCTAGAATTAACCATGTGATAATGGATTTGTGTTGGAGAAAACAATACAAACCCATATTTAGTTTAATATAGACACAGGTGGTTACATACAGTAGTCCTATAAATAAATGTATATATACAGGTTAGCGTGTGTGCATACACACACACACCATATTTCCTTGCTCTGTCAGGCGAAAGCCTAGAATCAGTGATATTCCAGTGGCAATGGTATGGCCATTTTGTAAGACAGCTTAGATAATCTGGATAACTAGCACCCAGATCTTGGTTTTAAATACCAAGTTTTAATTTGTTTAAATAGTTTTAAGTACCATTTAAATGGCAAGTTTAAATAATTTTAAATACCATTTTTAAATACAATTTCCTAATAAAAGACAACAGGGCTCCTTCAAGGACTGTTGATTCTGGAATTAGGAAAGAACATATACGAGATGAGCTCAGAGCTTCTGGTATTGTCAGAAAATAAGGAAGTGCTCAAAATACACAGTAATGGGCGTATGTCAAATGGACACAGGAGCCAACTGAAAGAACTCCCAATAGTCAATCCTGGAACAATATGAGAAAAAAGATAAAGTTGAATTATACCCTGTAAGTCTATGCTGCTATAAATAAATGATTTTAAAAATAAATAAATAGGAGAGAATAAACAAATCTGCTGTGTAAAACAATTCTAAATAATTTATGGAGATACTCTGCTTTAAAGGAGGTGAAGCGTAAACTCCACTTTTTAAATGTGAGCTGCACATACTGACTTTCTTCCAAAGAGTACTGCGTGGAAACAAAGTAACTGTACAGTGGAGAAATAGGACAAACATGACAAACACTACTTCAGCTAAGTGATCAAACTTTACATCAATGGCGATAAATCAGATTAATGGTATATATCCTTGCCATGATGAGATGAGAATGGCACTTTATCTCTGCAGTCTTCCTCCCAAAAACCTATAACTCCAGTCTAATCATGAGAAAAACGTGACAAATACCAGTTGAGAAACATTTTTTAAAATACCTGACTGCTAATCCTCAAAACTGTTGAGGTCATCAAAAACAAAGTCTGAGAAACTATCTTAGCCAAAAAGAACCTAAGAAGACATGACAAATAAATATAGTGTGTTGTTCTGTGGGATTTTGGAACAGGAAAAAAGGAAGGGAGGGGGAAATTAGGTAAAAACTAAATAAATCTGAATAAAGTCTAGGCTTTAGTTAACAATAATGTATCAATATTGGTTCCTTAATTGTGACCAATGCACTAACCCACTGAAAGATATTAACTATAGGGGAAACAGGTGTAGAGTACATGGGAATTCTCTACTATCTTCAAAACATTTCTGTAAACTTAAAACTTTTCTAAAATAAAAAATTTATTAAACAAAAATTGAGGGTCTCTCAAATATCTGTGAAAACATAAAGGCTTCCTAGGAGAGGTTATCTTTTATTTATCAGTCACTTATATGTTAGTAAGCAGAGAGGAGTATGATTAGATACCCGTATGAAGGGTATGAATTTTGCAGAACAGAGAAGAAAGACATCCATGGCTCTTAAGTGTAAATAGGTAAAAATAAGTAGATTGTGTGGGATATACAAGTTGAATGAGAATGCTTTTGAATTTTATGTCCTTGTAATAGAAAAGGCAGATACCACGAGTGCCAGAATGTTCTGAGATAAAGTAGAAAAAGCAGCATGACCCTTCCTGTCTTATTTTGGCCAAGTCATTTGCTAGCTTTGGGTCTCAGTTTTTTCCATATACCTAATCATGAAATTGGATTATAACACCTACAGGTTCATTCAGCTCTGGCTTTCTATGAGGCCACAGGTATGGTAGAAAAGAAAATTAATAAGAAGCAGAAAGTTTTAGTTCAAATAATTCACTTCAACTTTTCTGAGTGTCAAATTCACAATCAGGAAAATGGCCGATTGAATATATTCATTTGAATAATTATTTCCTACTTTAAAAAATGAAGGAAGCAAATAAAATTCTATGCCATCTCATTCATATTTTGGTAATGAAGATTTTGCCTTTTAAACAGAAAATTTGCATTTTACCAGAAAGAGGAAACACACAGTTGGCTTATTCCTTTGGCTTGGTTACACTTCACAGAAACAGACTCATAGGGTAATATCTGTATGCCTCAGATGCCAGCAAATTATTTATGGCATAAAAGAATAGAAGCATATGTCTATTTAGATAAAACAGCATAAAAAATTACATTCTCCACTTCCTATACTGATTGCCACTTCATGAAATCTCTCAGATGTGATATCATCAAACTCATGTTGCATTGCCAAAATTCCATAAAGAGAGATCAAATGTTTTAAAATGGCCATTTTTAGAAGCAGATTAATGATATAAATATTAATGGTACAGGTATGTTTTAGTAGAGAAAGTATTAATGATGAAAGACTAAAACTGGCAAAAATGAAGAATCATTTCTTCCCAGTTTGTAGTTGTTTTAAAGTAGAATGCCTACTCAGAATTTAATCGATAATAAACAAAACCAATAGAAAAATAAAAGACATTTAGAGCAATTTAATCTTAAATTTTCATTATATTTTCCTGACAGTACTATATTTGATGCTTGCACATTGGCAGTCATTGTGATTGATGAGGGGAACACTTCGCACCTTTGACTGCAACAACCATAAAAGATCTTGGAGATCATCAATTCAACCATCACAGTTTGTAATTGAGAAGCCTGAAACTTGAGAGACAAAATAGCTAACATAGATTCACACTGTAAATTTATGCCAGGGCCAGAACAAAATCCCATATCATGATATTTCCTTTTTAGTTCTGCTTTACCCAGAGAAAAAGACACAGAACTAGACAGTGATGTACTGGCGCAGGTTTGAACCTGAAAAAGTCAATTGTTAAGTATTCAGGAATTTTGTGGGCCAGATGTTAAACTTACAGCAACTTGAAATTGACAATGGTGGAAGTATTTACACCATGGAAATGGGCAAATACTACAATTGTGGCTTTTCTTTCTTTCTGTCTGTCTTCTCAGGGAGCTGGTTTACCAACATACCACTGGCTCCAGCCCTCAAGTTGCAATTAGATACAGTATTAGTGGTTTCACAAAACATAAGCTTTATAATAAAGACTAAAGATGTCAATATATATAAATCCATACTTATCATGCCTAGGTAATAGTATATCCCATGCATAGAAAAGCTTAGAAATCACTTAGAAATAACATTCCATATTTTTAAGGCCTTGCACTTGGACATATGTGAAGTTTGTATATCCATGTTTGATAGAGAATGTCTATCCACAGTAGAGGGAACTGACAGTTTCAAATTTAGTTGCGCTTCTCTTGTATTAATTTTCTTACCAAATTAGAAACAGGCGTAGCTATTTTACAAAGGTAGATTTATTTTTATGGTGATCTTGTAAAGATATGGTGGTTAGTTAACTTAGCCAAAAATACAATGAGCAGAACCTGGAGAGCTGAATAGAATGGGAAGTACTGGGGAGCTAAGGGAAGAACAAAATAAAGGGAATAGATTCTCAGGGAAATATGAACATCATAAAGGGAAAGCCTTGCAGGCCAGCTGCTTTAAGTCCTTCAGTTTGTTGCTGTGACTTTATGAAAAAATGACTCAATTCTTACTTATATGGCCTAACTGCATTACAGAAACTACCATAGTTAATAAACAAATAGTATCAAGGCTGAACACTATCAGACATTCTTTTGTGGTTTAGGAGATGAAAAATGATGTATACCATTTTTTAAGTAGAATTTGAGGCATTTATGAGACAGACATTCAAATGAAGAGCAATTAGCAGTTTGAAATATGGTTCTGTAGCAGGGTTTCTCAATCTTAGCTCCATTGACAAAATTCCATAAAGAATTTTGGACTGGATCATTCTTAGTTGGTGGGGGTGTCCTTTGCTTTGATGGATACTTAGCAGCATCCCTGCCCTTATCTCACCAGAGGTCAATAGCACATCCCTCTGCCATCCATCAAAAATGTCTTTAGACATTGCTAAATGTCCCCTGGGTGGCAAAACTGCTTCTAGTTGAGAACCATAGGTCTATAGTGCAGGAATAAAGTATGGACACAAGAAATAGATTTGGAAACCACTTTTCATGTAGTTGTTAAATCTTAAATAGTGGTGGAAATCTCCCAGAAACATGTTTAAAGTAAAAAAAAAAAAAAAAAAAAGTAAGGAGCCAAAGTCAATGGATAAGTTAGAACTCTTTTTGTTATACATGACACTTAACTAACTCAAATTAAAGAAATAAGGAATTTATTGGACCTCTAAATGTGTGATCCTGTTAACATCAACATTTAAGGAACCAGAAAGGGGATAAAAGCAACAACGTTAAAAAAAAATGCCCTAATAAAAGCCAAGATACTATCTTCTCTTCTCAATTCTTATGTTGAGCCTCCCTGTCCTTCAGAGCCAGTTCGCCTCTCATGTTTTCTCCGAAGTCATTACTGCATCTGCAGGCATTCTTATCATTTCTGTCTCTGTTTTAACTATGCCAAATAAACATAGAATTAAACGGATTCTTTTCAGAAGTATTTGTTATTGTTTTGTAAATTTTTTTCATCTCCTTCCAAATAGATTTCAATTTTCTGAGGGATAAAGACCTGTTATGTTGTAGTAGCCACTGCCCCCCCAGCGTCTTTGATAGGGTCAGTGTAGTTATAAAGTCAATAAATATTCCAGTATTCACTGCTGATAGGTTACTTCTCCAGTCCTTTCAGAAGAGCATCATTTCAGTAGACATTAGTGAGTAATTGTCATGCACCGTGCATTGTTCTAGGCACAATAAGAAAAATAAAGATGCCACATGTGATCAGAGCGATAGCAGCCTAACATCACTCTTCTGTAGTGCTTCCTGTTTCCACCATCTGGCAACGTGCTAATCGCTACCCATCGAAAAGGGAGGGAAACCTAATATCACCCAAAAATCAAACTTAGTTTTCCATTTAGACATTCTAAGACAAGCTGATAATTGTTTTCCTTTAACTCAAGCTGTGCTTCCAATAAGAATGTGTTATGTTATTTAGAGATAGTGCCAAATGGGAATAGAAAGATTTATTTTCATTTTTATATTATACTGATTTTTACTCTGAAATCTCATGAAAGTATTGCCTTTTCTGCTTTTCCCACTCTATAAAGTGAGTTGGTTTTATAAATGATTTCTAAATGCCTTCTAATTCTGACATAAGATTTAGTGTTTTAATCAAGTAAATCATTCTACTTAATGTTTAACAGCAGCGTCTGTGAAGTCAAATGCATTGCAGAATATCGCAATACACACACATATATATTTTGATGACTAGAAAAAGCTAATTTAGTAAAAGCACCAAGTGAGCATTCAACTTTATAATAAGTCATGCCAATTGACATCTTTTTTGCAGCAAACAAATCTAGTTCATCTTGGCAGTAAGAGAGAGGTGGAAAGACCTATGAATACTATTGCAACTAATTCTGCTTCCAGCTACCTTGAGAGAATGCTGAGGTTAGCAAGACAGAGAGGTGGGCAATAAATTGCTTTTCAGATAGATGGATATATTTTACTTTCTATCATAAGACTGCCTAACAAGTGAGTCCCTGGAGTACAAGCTGGCTTTAATGAAATGTTATTTAATTTTTGCATTTCATTGCTTTAATTTAAATAATACCTCATATTTTACTTTTTCTACAGATAGCCAAGGTTTTTCATCACAATGTCCTGCTGAAAAATCTGTCCTTCGTATCAGATGGGCATCTATTAGATAAGTCTTTGGATGTGGGCAGGGATACCTGGCACATGTATTGTATGCCTCTTTTCGAATGCTAATAATTATGAGAAAGGAAAAGAGAATTTGTGTCTGTGTCTATGTTTTGTAGGGTTCCCTGAAATTAAAGAGTATGCACAACCACTGAATTTAATGTGCGAGGTTTTTTTTTTTTGTATTTTTTAACCTATGTATCTGTACCTCATACCCCCATATTTGCAAAATATAATCATCCACAAACCACTTTCATGCATTTCTAACTATTGCACACATAATAATAATCAAAAAAGAAAAAGAATTAACTGGAATGCTTCCGCCCTAAAATCACCTATTTATAAATGTTTTGGTTTGTATTTCCTTCCGCCCTTGCTCATGTGCAGACATAATTTACAAAGCTGAAGTTACAGCTCAGATATAATTTTACATTGGCTTTTTTACATTGCATAATAGGAAACATTTCTCATTCTGCCTCATAGTCATTATAATGTAAAATGGCTGCTTAACATTCAATTTCTCATGCTCAAAATCAGTCACACAGTACTTATTTACCATTTCTTACACACAGGCCATGATTTTTGTCCTCAGAACCTTCACATGTGCATGCAATTCCTGTGGCTTAAAATGTAGGCCCATCTTAGCATGTTCAAATTCTACACATTCGTAAAGATTGAGTTCTAAAAGTATGCCTTCTAAAAATGAAAGTTTTAGTTGTGCGGAAGACACATCTATCTCTTCTGCCTAACTACATGATCCTTGGGGAGAAAATCCATGTCTGATCGTTCATTGTGTCCTCTACAGCAACTAGTACATATTGGAAATAAATAAATGCTAATAGAATAAGTTACATTCATTCTGTCTTCATTTTCTATAACTGCTTTATCAAATTACTGAAAAACTGGTGGCCTTAAACAACATAAATTTATTGCCCCACTGATATATAGATTAGAAATCTAACACAGGTCTCGCTGGGCTAAAATCAAGCTGTCTGCAGGGTTATATTCCTTCTTGTAGGACTCTCTAGGTGAGGATCTGTTTCCTTGCCTGTGCTTTTCTTCCACAATCACATCTTCTCACCCTGACTCAGCTGGCAATGTGCTCTGATTTTAAAGGACTCATGTGATTAAATTGGGTCCATCTGGATAATCTCAGATAATATTCCCATCTCAAAGTCTTTAGTCAGCTCTGTAAAGTTACTTTTGCCAGGTAAGATACACATTCACAGGTTCCTGGGATTAAGATGTGGATATTTTTGTCGTATGATTATTCTGCCTACCACAGATGCTCCCATTAGAGTTAAAAAAGAATGAAGTTCAGAAGTATTCTAAAAATGATTGAGAATATACCTACTTATGCAGATAAGTAGGTATCAGAAAAGACATGATCTTGCCCCAAACCCTAAATATATTAAATGGAAAGTTTAGATCTTTACTCACTGTGCAGTAATCTTCTCATTTAATTACCTCTATTTCCCATAGCACAGTTCCTCATTGGAAACAAAGAATCATTAATTTTAGAAGATGTATAATGCTCAGAGAAGTACAGATATTTGCTCAAAATTACACCAATAAAAAGAGAAAGAGCCAGGCTTAAGTGCCTCATCTTTATGAATTCTATTCTAGTGGGTTTTCTTTTATACCACTCTGGTCGCCAACCCACGTAAGTCCAACAAACACGTACTTTAAAAATTCAAATAATCTACAATAATAAAAATTAATTACTCTTAAAAAGTCTCAAAAATAACAAAATGTTTGTTAATAAATCTAAATTGTCTAGATTCACTTGGGGAATTGAAAATGGGGAGTTTAATAATTAGGCAATATAGTCTTTTCCAAGGACTATAAAATATATCCTCTTTGAGTGCCCTTGGAAACAGTCAAAATATTGAAAGAAACTTGAGCCTCGGGGCAGGCCAAGCCAGCCAATTATATTATGAGGGGAGTGAGTATTCTATTCATTTCACCACTCCACCAGCAAGGGATAAGAAGGCTTGTCTGAGCCCCAGGTGTTTGAGAAGGGGTAAGGATCCAAAGAAAACAATTTCTAAAATTAGAGTATTTTATATAATGAATGCTAAGAGTTCTATATAGCATAGAGTTTATGCAAGACTTTCGCATCTCTTCAGCTAATTCTTATAATCCTTGTGAGGAAGGGGTTTTTCTAATCCGCAGTTTATAAATGGAAAAATTAGGCTCTGGTCATCTCAGAGCAACTTGTGTAAGATTTGAGTAAGATCATATAAACATAGTTCCTCTGAGAAAATTTTTCCTATGATGTCATATTGCTATAGAGAAATATCTTCATATAAATACAAATTAAAATGTTTACAACATTTATCAAGTGCCTGTAATATGGCATGACTTTGAACAATTAATAGACCATAAGAAAAGAGAATTCATTTGACCTTGACTTGCAGAAAATTCTCTTTAAAGTGACTCATTTTAATGCTTTAGGATTACATTTCCTTTTATCTACAGATCCAATTACACAACTTAGTTCTGCAATGACTGATATTTATATAATTCTAATAATGTAAACACTGTTGGGTTTTATTTTTCACAATTTTGTAAACAAAGATTAGAATTCTCAAGTCTATCAAGCATGGAAATGTTAAAATTAGGGTAAAATTCTTAGAAACTGGAAATAGAAGGAGGGAAGAAAGAGTAGTTTATACATGAGCAAACTGCATCTTTTGATTTTAGAATACTGCTATGGCTAAAAGTTGATGAATCAAGAAGTGAAGTTATTAGGTTTATTTCTTGAACTTAGGAATGGTGGAGTGGGGTGTATCAAGTATCCATCAGAAAAATGTAAAGCAAAGAAAGGTAAAATAGGTTGCTTCTTGCTGTGGACCTGCACTGAGGAGGTGGGGTGGAAGACTTTTACTTTTTTCTTATGCTTTGTCACAGTAAGAGAATATTTTGAGGATCAAGCTCTTGTGTTTGCGCGAATAAATTTCTTTTTATGGTTCACATGGAATTCACTTATCCTAGGTTACATCCATTAACCACTGGTGGAAGAACATCCTATTACAACACAGAGGAGGGATCGTCAGATATTTTTCACTCCAACTCTTTTCCAGGCAAGAAAGACCAGTCACTTTCCACTATGAATGATCCTCAGGGTCAGGGAAACAAATCCTTAGCTGACCAACTTCTAAGCCACTACAGTCCTCTGCCTCCTTAAGCCCAAAACTAGGTCCGACGAAGAAGGCCTCTTGTGATTTCTAAACACTAACATTTCTCAGTTATTCATAAATATGTTTTCATTAAATGAAAGTCAAATCCCATGCTGCCCACGAAACAAAATTTTGTAATTCAGATAAGCCAAAACAGAACACAAGTATGATGAGGAAACATGGAAATGTCTTACATGAAAAAAGGGTGCTGCCATTAGCCATGACTGGCTTTTAGATTTGCACTGCCTGATTCTTGCTTATGAATTGCCATGTCCTTTAAAAGAATGACGTGCTCCAGACAAGTCTTTTGGAGGAGTTGTGCACATGTTAATAAAAAGTATAAAAAAGAAGACTAGTTCTCTTCCAAAATCATATGGCAAGTGTTTGTTAACCAAACAGTGGCTATAAAATTTTTATATTATAATATCAAGGAGGCCCTGAAAAAACATTTGTTGAAAGCTGAAATTATAAATATACCATAAAAGTAATAAACTGTATCACCATAGAAGTAAAGATTTTTTCCTCCCTAAGAGGACACAAAATGAGAGTAGAAAAAAAAGCTAGAATTTCAATTGCCCATCGACTCTTACAATCCTCTTTGGAAGGCAGAAATATAAAAAATATTTTTTCTATATCCGAATTACAATCCACATGTCAAGCCTATTAAGAAATAGAGCATTTTGTATATCATAAATTATTAGTCATAAACCTTTTTTTAAGTCTGCAATTGAATGTTATTTTTTCCTGTTGGAAGAATTTTCAAAATTATCTGGACTATCTAAAGCTTATAGAGCAGCAAACTGTTCTTTATCCTTATTTCTGTGAAATAATTCTCCCAGTAGTTAGAAAGCATTTGTGTACCTTGTTGATTTGTAGCCTGTAATAACTTTTTTTCTATAACCATAAACACTAAACTTTGGTTGGCCAATCTAGTGTATGATACTGATTCTAAGACAGCAAGGGATTAAGTAAATTTCAAAACTGCAACTCAGCAGAAGAGGTCCAGAGATTACATCAACCCATATGTGTTTAAACCGCAGAGTCATTCAAGAAAAAAATTGCTACGATAGCTCCAAGCCTGGAAGTGATCCCTGATCATCTTTGACATTTGCAAAAACAGGAAATTATTTGGCTTTATTTTAAATGTCATTTCTCTGCAGGTGAAGAATTTGTTCATTTAGAAGATTGCAGGATGGAACAAACCATGCTAATGTATACTGGCTACAGAAAGTTTAATAAAATTGACTACATTTTCATGAAATAGAATTTGAGTATTTGCTGAATCATATGGAGGCAATAATCAAAAGCAAGCTCTTCATCTTCAGAAGCAGCAAGGTTTGGAGGGAAGATTCTCATCTAAGAGTCAGAATACAAGATTTGGTTTTCAGCTTCATCAATTACTAGCCCCAAATCTCAGCCACCTCCATAGGTTTCTGTTTCTGTATCTGTAACAGAGAAGATAGTATTTGCTTTTCAGCCTTTTTAAAAGGCCTCTGATTCTTCAGAAAGTCATTTTATATCTCATTCTCAGTCTCCTCATCTGAAAAGTAGGAATAAAATTCCATGCCCGGATAATTTCAAAAGCTATGAGAATGCAATTGAGAATATACATATGGATTCACTTTGAAAAGCATAAGAGATTACTAAAATATATTTGTTTTATTAATTCATATAGTTGCAAAATAATAATACATTTCAAAAACTATTGCTCCTATTTGCATAAAATATTTTTTTAAAATCTTAACCAAGTATTAAAATTAGGAATTGTGGCTATAACTAATTTGTTTTGATTGACTGGCTATTTCTCATTTCTTTAGACTCATATGGATATGTTCTCTTTCGGGAATAGATATGGAATTTTCTATCTGGACAAGAACATGAATAGTCGAGCATTTGGACCAGTAATCCTCTTAGGCTATATGAAAAGCCTGCCATTTTCAACCATTGAAATAAAGAAAAAGTAGTAAGATACAATTACAGTCAACCGAATCAGAACCTTTTCTTTTTCCTTTGGAGCAGTGTCATACTAGCATCATCTAAGAAATGCAGTGGTGTTTCCTCTCCAGAGAAAAAAGAGCTCACAGCCTTTCTGAAGCAGTTTCAGGCTTTATTATGTGGGCTCTTCATTGTTCTACTTGTCTGCTTTCTTTATGGTTATAAACTTGGCATCACTTGAAAGAATTTTTCTGATGAATAGTCTTTGTAAAAACATTTCCCCTGACATTTCTTTAGTCATACAAAACCTTTCCCTACAATCTCACTGCTATCCCAATCAAACTAAATTTCTCACTATTCACATATTGCCCCTTAGCTTCTGACTTCTGCTTATGCTGGCCTTTCTCCACTTGGGGATCCTTTCCCTCAGTGGATGCATGGTGAAATTTTCCTTATCCTTTTCCAAAGTCCATTTGAAATGCCAACTAGTGGATAAAAACTTCCATTATGTCGTTGAAGCCCTACATGTCTCCATCCTCTGGGATTCCACAGACTTTTGTACACATCTTAGAAGGAACTTATCACTTTTGATCTTGTGGTTTATTTACCTCCTTTGTCTGCCCTTTTAGATCAAAGTACCTTGAGGGCAAGATGTGGTCATTACAGTATTTCCCAAAGGATCTGGCACATAATAATTAATATCTGTTAAACAAATGGATACAAGTTATTAAAGTTAAGTGCTACCAGTTGTCTCAGTTTTCACCAAGCTACTAGTAAAACCAAGATTCCATTACATTAATAACTGAATCTTATTAGCTCTGAGTCTTCAATATCTATGAGAAATTCAGTCCCCTCTAGAAAGAATCCTTTTCACCCCAGTCTTACTGAAAATCATCCAAGAGTCTTTTCATGCTTTGCTTAGAATTGTTTGTAATGAATCATAACTCTGATTCAGCTGATGATATGTCATAATGCCCTCAATGAAAGTACAATTGATCCAGTTAAAGGTATCTTCTCCACTTTCTTGCTAGTAGTTTACCAGACTGTCATTGTAACTAAATACATACTGAATATCTCATCCCTGCATCTTTAGGTAACTCTTCTCTCTGCTAGTTATCATGCCTGCCTTCTCTGCATCTCAAAATATTAGCCATCCTTAAAAATGCTGGATCAGGTGTCTCTAAGGATGCCATCCCTAATCCCTTTACAGGAAATGATTCTACCTTTCTCTGAACTCTGATTAACAATTTGTATTAACTTGCTTCCCCCAGCAATGGAGTTAACTTCATCTCTACTATCACCACCTATTCTTCTTCTCTAATCCTCTGCCACACCTCTACCTCCTCCAACCACCCCCCACCCACACACACACAATACTTAGTCTCTCCGAGGACAAAAAACAAGTGTATTTCATCTTTGTATCCCATACTACTTAATAAATTACCAAGTACATAGATGTGGATTAGTAAACATTGATAAATCTAAAGCACATCAATTACAGAAAATAAATTCAATAGAATTTCAGCATTTGTCTTCCAATTGCTCTATTCTAATTGTGCAAACAGTCTGGTAACATTAGAGAGAAGTACCACACAAAGGTCAAGAGCTCCAGAATCCTGGCCCAGGATATTACTAGATTTGTGTCTATATCTAAGGCCCAATAGTCAAAACTGCAAAATGTAAATAATAGTTGGGCTGGCTACATAATCCAGAGGACTGGTGCAAAATACAAATGCAGGGTTCCCAAGAGAAAAGGAGGGGCTGGTCAGTCTCCTATTCCCATGGGCTTGTCACCCAACCCATAGTGTACGGATGACACCCAGAGGAATAGAAATTTTTATATTGGAATCAGTTTAATACCTGGATTGAAAGTAGATGAGAGGTCCCCACCAAGATGCTTCCCCAATACTCTGTGGGCAGAGAGTAATGATGGAATGAGGCTCTCCAAGCAACTGGTCACCTCCTTGGGCAAAGGGTACCAGTTTGTCTTGGTACAGAAGGAAGCAGCCAAGAACCTGTCTCAGAGAGGAGGGGAAGGTGGTGGGAGGCAGGAAAGTGCATATGCCCAGGCCCCATTCCCATTGCATATGTTCCATTGTCTCATCAGAGTTAGATAACAAAACATAAATTAAAATATTAAATTATTAAGAATTTCAAAACAGGAATCAACTGCAGAATATTAAACAAGCACAGGGCCCCATGCAGCTACACTAGTTGCAGGCCCAAGAAGCCACACTAAAAGTAGTAATATATCTCTAGAGTGAATGTAAAGGCTACATTTACATGTGCTGAATAGTGAAAGGACACTTAAAATTTCAAGATTTAATTTGCTATTTATACTGAAGTATTGAACATCAAACTATGAATATAGAGCTAACTTGAATCTGAATATTTCTCCCTTGTCATCCTGAATCTCTATCAAAAAAAAGAGAGGAAGGGAGGGCAGAGGGAGGAAGGAAACAGCAAATTCCATTTTCAATTTAACTAAGACACAGAAAAAATTCACACATTCAAAAATATAATCTAAAGAAACTGACCTTAGCCCCATGGAATACAGTGGCATAGGAAGCAATGGTGCACTGCAGAGAGAGCAAGTTTCTAGGGATGCTGAAAAGTAGCAGAAAGAGGCCCCCAAAAATGCATTTCCCAGAAGTCAGAAGCCCGTGAGAAAGAAAATGTGGAGAGTTTGGAGAAATATGGCAGAATGAGAGACATCCTCATATCTCTCCCTTGGAAACAACAATAAGCTGAACATCTAGAACTCAACGAAAAACATCCGAACTTCACACCAGCATGTCTGAGCGTGGGATCTGTGCATAAGAGCTACCACAGTTCAGAACCCCGGGTGTTGGGCGGTGGACTGGGAGAAAAAATGAAGCTGCCTCTCCCAGCCACCGGAGCTCCCTGTAGGAAGAGGGGGAGGGGAGAAGGAGCAGCAAGTTCTCTGAATAGCCCTGCATGGGAGAGTTATGAGTTCCACGCAGCCTTCGGCAGGGCCCTGTCATCAAGGCAGAAAACAGAGAAGTAGGACAGCAGAAAAACAACAGTTGATTTTTACTGACTGTGGTTGCAAAACTGAGAATGAGCCTCAGTCCCCCCACTCCTCAACCCAGAAGGCAATTCCCCCCATACCAACTACATTCTCTGATCATAATGTTTCAAAACTAGAGATCAACTGTGAAAAGAAATTGGGAAGAACCACAAATACATGGAGATTAAACAATACACTACTGAAGAATAACTGAGTCAGAGAAGAAATAAAAAGGGAGATCAAGAGATACATAGAAATGAATGATAATGATAGTACAACATATCAAAACTTTTGGGACATGGCAAAAGCTGTCATAAGAGGAAAGTTCATATCATTACAGGCCTATCTCCAAAAACGAGGAGCCCAAATAACCAACCTAATGCTTCTTCTTAAAAAACTAGAAAAGAAAGAACAAATGAAGTCTAAAGTCAGCAGAAGGAAAAAAATAATCAAAATTAGAGCAAAAATAAATGAAATTGAAAACAAAAAACAATAGAGCTGGTTCTTTGAAAAGGTTAATAAAATTGAGAAACCGCTGGCTAGACTCACTAAAGAAAAAAGAGAAAGGACACAACTAAATAAAATCAGGGATCATTCAAGAATAATATGAAAAAGTATGTAACACCAAATTTAATAACCTAGAAGAAATGGACCAGTACTTAGAAAAATACAACCTTCCTAAACTGAATCAAGAACTGGAAAATCTAAATAGACAAATCAGCAGTATGGAAATTGAAATGATCATCAAAAATCTAGCAAAAAGTAAAAGTCTAGGACCAGATGGCTTCACCAGTGAATTCTTCCAAACATTCAAAGAAGATTGAATATCTATTCTCCTCAAACTCTTACAAAAAATCGAAAAGAAGACAATACTTCCCAACTCATTTTATGAGGCCAATACTACTCCAATACCAAAACCTAGTAAGGATAACACAAAAAAAGAAAACTACAGACCAATATCTCTCATGAACACAGATGCAGAAATCCTAAATAAGATACTAGCGAACCAAAAACAGCAACATATTAAAAAGATTATACACTACGATCAAGTGGGCTTCATCCCAGAGGCACAGGGATGGTTCAACATACGCAAATCAATTAATGTGATACACCATATAAACAAATTAAAAAACAAGAATCATATGATCACATCAATAGATGCAGGAAAAGCCTTCGACAAAATACTGCATCCATTTATGATCAAAACACTTAACAAAATCTATATAGAAGGAAAGTAGCTTAACATCATAAAGGCCATCTATGACAAACCCTCAGCCAACATTGTACTTAATGGTGAAAAACTAAAAACCTTTCCTCTAAGATCAGGAACAAGGCAAGGCTGTCCACTATTGCCACTTCTTATTCAATATAACATTGGTGGTCCTAGAGAGTACAATTGGACAAGAGAAAGATATAAAAGGCATCCAAATAGGAAATGAAAAAGTCAAACTGTCACTATTTGCAGATGACACAAATCTCTACATAGAAAACCCTAAAGACTCCACAAGAACACTACTACAAACAATAAGCAAATACAGTAAAGTTTCTGGAAACAAAATCAATGTTCAAAAATCCATAGCGTTCCTATACTCTAATAACGAAGTGTCAGAAAAAGAAGTGGAAAAAATAATTCCTTTTGCAATTGCAACAAAAAGAATAAAATACCGAGGAATAAACTTAACAAAACATGGGAAGGACCTATATAATGAAAACTATAAGATCCTATTAAAAGAAATTGAAGAAGATACAAAGAAATGGAAAGATATTCCATGTTCTTGGATTGGAAGAATCAACACCGTTAAAATGACCTTATTACCTAAAGCATTATACAGATTTCATGCAATCTTCATCAAAATCCCATCAGCATTTTTTAAAGAAATAGAACAAAAAGTCGTCAGTTTTGTATGGAAGCACAAAAGATCTCAAACGGCCAAAACCATCCTGAGAAAAAAGAACAAGTTTGGAGCATCACTCTGCCCGACTCCAAATTATACTACAAAGTGACAGTAATCAAAATGGCATGATATTGTCAGTAAAACAGACACATGGACCAGTAGAACAGAATTGAGAGTCCAGAAGTAAACCCATATTTATGTAGGCAAATAATTTTCAACAAAAAAGCCAAAAACATAAGGTGGAGAAAGGAAGGCCTTTTCAATAAATGGGGCTGGGAAAACTGGAAAGCCACTTGCAAAAGAATGAAACTAGACTGTTGTCTATCACCACACACCAATATTAACTTAAAATGGATTAAGGACATGAATATAAGACCTGAAACAATAAACTGCATAGAAGAAAACTTAGAAACTAAACTCAAGGATCTTGGACTTAAAGAGGATTTTATGAATTTGACCTCAAAGGCAAGGGAAGTAAAAGCAAAAGTAAATAAATGGGATTACATCAAACTAAAAAGCTTCTGCTCAGCAAAAGAAACCATCAAGGTAAAGAGACAACCATCCAAATGGGAAAATATATTTGTAAGCAACACCTCCTATAAGGGCCTAATATTCAAAATATACAAAGAACTCATATGACTCAATAACAACAAAAAAACAAATAATCCAATCAAAAATGGGCAGAAGATCTGAACAGATGCTTCTCCCCAGAGGACATACAAATGGCCAATGAATACTTGAAAAGATGCTCAACATTGCTAGTTATTAGGGAAATGCAAATCAAAACCACAATGAGATACCATCTCACACCTGTTAGAATAACTATACTCAACAGAACAAGTAATAACAAATGTTGGAGAGGATGTGGAGAAAAAAGAACCCTTATACATTGCTGGTGGGACTGCAAATTGGTACAGCCACTATAGAAAACAGTATGGAGGTTCCTCAAAAAACTAAGAATTGATCTACTATATGATCCAGCAATTCCTCTACTGGGTATTTACTCCAAAGACTTGAAAACTCATATCTAAAAAGATATTTGCACACTGATGTTCATAGCAGCATTATTCACAGTGGCCAGGACATGAAAGCAACCAAAGTGTCCTACGATGGATGATTGGCTAAAGAAGCTGCGGTACATCTATACAATGGAATATTACTTAGTCATAAGAAGAAATGAAATCCTGCCATTTGTTACAACAAATGGACCTCGAGATAATCATACTAAGCAAAATAAGCCAGAAAGAAAAAGTTGAAAATCACCTGATAACACTTATATGTGAGATATAAACCTGAAAGCACCAAATGAATAGTATAAACAAACAGAGACTCATGGACATGGACAATGGACTAATAGTTACCAGAGGGTAAGGTGTAGGGGAGGAGGGGGGAAGTTGACATGGTAAAGGCGGTCAAATACAGGGGGCTAGGGGGAAGGTGAAGTGGGTAAAGGGGATCAAATATATGGTAGCTGAAGGAAACTGGACTTTGGGTGGTAAACACACAACAGAATATACAGATGTCAAATTATAATGTACACTTGAAAATTATATAATTGTATTAACCAATGTTACCTCAATAAATTTAATTTTTAAAAAGTTAAAAACAAAAAAAGACTAAGATCAGACTGAATCTGCACAGGGATAAAATGGAGTGATAAAATAGAAAAAAAAATATCAAGAGATGAGGGGGTTGGCTTTTATAAATTCATAAAGATTCACAAAAACACAGCTTCTGATAATAGGAGTATCAGCTGCGTCCCTTGGAGAAGAACTCTGTCCCTTGATTGCATTAGCCAAAAAGTGAGCTAGGGAGCTCAGGAAAAGAAGAAGCCCTCTTAGGACCACTTTGGTTGAGAGAAGGGAAGGAGTTATATCCTTACAGAGAACCCACAGTGGGGCTCTCTTTGAAGAAAACCGTTGGTGTCATTTGCAGCAGAGGACAGAAGGTTTGAGAGACAAATCCTGGAAGGCTTTGTAATCCTTGTCCTCTCTTCCCGCTTCCCAAACCTTTGCAAAGAGCTACATCAGGAAAATTTAACTCACTCAACTGTATATCATAATAGATATTTTGCAGAGGCTTAGAGAACTATGAGTATTATACAGTGGTACATTATAAAGGTAATTTTGAGAAAAGTAATAACCATCTTAAATATCAGAATTACAAATAAAGAAACATAGAAAAGAGTTAAGAAGATTTAAAATAAGAGAAAACATAAGTTACTCCAGGACTAAAACCAAATAAATCTGTAAAAATAATAAATGTAAATAAGCTTATTCATCCATTTAAAGAAAAACATTTCAAATTGAAGCCCATAGTATGTGATCACACGCATATACAAAATCATACAAAATGACACAGAAAAGTTTAAAATAAAGGATGGGCAAAGATATAGTAAACAAATGCAAAGCAGGAAAGCATGGGTCATAATCCATACATCAGACAAAGGTCAAAGAGTAGGAAACTAGTCAAAAAAGACAGTTTGTAATGCTAAAGAATGCAAATCGATATGAATACAATTATAAATATCCATATACAAAATTATATTACAGTAGCTTTCATTAGGTGGAAATTGCAGATGATACAGAAGACTTAGATCAAAACAGGGAGACTTTAATTTACTTACTTTAATCCAAGACTGATCAGTATTGAAGAGCTAATTGATATATCATAATCTGATTGATGTATCTTAAATTCTGTGCCTAGATACTTGCAAATGATATGGTTATATTCTTTACACTTTATCCTTAAATGCTCAAGTTATATTCAAGGAAACTAATAAAACATAAATAAAACATATAGAAAATCTCAATAATTCCCCAAAGTAGAAATAATATAACACACATTTTCTAACAACAGTACAATAATTCTAAACGACAGCAGCAGAAACACAAACAAAATGCTTCTTTAAATTATCCATATATTAAAAATACAATGCAACATTATCAAATAGGGTTTATTCCAGAAATTCAAGGATGCTTAGTTATCAATAATTATCATAATATCATGGTGATAGTTCTGAGGAAAAGTATTATTTGATGATATCCAATTAAATATTTGAATAATTCATTTAAAAACACTAAAATAAAAGATGAACTGGTGGATACTAATATAATAAAATGCAATATAACATAATATAATGCAATATAACATGAAATAGTGTAAGATTACCTTAATTATGAAGGATATATATTTCAGCACAAAAGCAGCATCATGCTTAAGAATGACACAAGAAAGGAATTTGTATTAAACTTAGGGCTGAATAGTCTCAATACACTAACCAAAACAAACAAGAAAAGAAACTATAAGTCTAAAAATTGGAAATTTTGTTGGTTCACAAATTATCCTCTGTACACGAAAGGCAAAGAGAAACCAAAGAAAGAGGCAGACCACTCCAGATTAGTAGGTGGCAGGTTTAATAAGCAAGGGAAGTTACATACAAGAGTTGTCCTGGGGGACTGCAAGATGAGTAGAGGCTTTAACCGAGTTCAGTCATATATTCAGTCAAGATGATCTCAGAACACTGTATCTCTCAATGGTATATCCTTAAAACAGTTCCTATTATGGGAATGTTGGGCAGAAAATACATTCTAAGGATGGGAAGGGGGTGAGGTGCATCCAATTGCCCAGGTCAACCAGTGGTCAAGTCCTCTTGATGACCTCTTGCAAAAAACATAGATGATACTTGCAAATGATATGATTATATTCTTTGACCCAAGTAACCAACTGAAAGCCTAGTACAGTCAGAGAACTCAGTAATGTAGCAGGGTACCAAACTGTAAATTAGAAATCAAAAGAATACAGATATATAGAAAATAAGCTAGAAGATTAAATAGAGGAAAAAACACATTTATAACAGCAACACAAATAAATAAATAAACAAACAAACAAGATGCAATTATTGGGAAAAACTTAAGATTTCATCTCTTACACAAGAAAAACATTAGACTACTGAAAGTCTCAAAGCAATTGAACAAATTAAAAGACACCCTTTTTTCCTAAATAGGAAGAATCAATATTAGAAGGATATTAATTCCCTTGTTTATTTATAATGTAAAATGATAAGTTAAAAAATAACAGGCTTTTGTTGTTTGTATTTTGTGACAATAAGATCTTATTTTTGTTGTTTATGTATTGGAACTAGAAAGCTAATTTTAAAGTTCATAAATAAAAATAAACAAGCAATAATAGAAAGAAATCTTTAAAAGAAAGTAAAAAAGGGTATTTCTGTGGGCATATATTAAAATATATAGCTTCTGTGTTTAAAATGGTGTGATACTGGTGCATGATGAGACAGACAGACCAATAGTATAGGACAGTCAAGAAATAAAGCCCCAAATATAATAGGAAGTTTACTATATAATGAAAGTAACATTTCAAATCTGTGTAGAAAAGATAAGATTTATAATAAGGGGTTCTAGTACCATTTCAGGCTGGCTGCCTGAAATAAAAATGCCAAAGTCATACTTCATACTTTCTGTTAGGGGAAACACTAAATAGATTAAAGATTTAAAGGCAACAATGGAGGAAAGGAGAAGAGAAAAAGAAGGTTAGGAGATTCACATTTATTTTAAGGGACTGTCTCATGTGATTATAGGGGCTAGCATGTTTGAAATCCATAAGGCAGACCATAGGGGCCAGAAACTCAGGTAAGAGTTGATTTTGTATATTTTAACTTTATTAAAACTTTAACTTAAGAAAGAATCAGAACATAGAAATTCTAGTAGGATAAAGTTACTGGGCAGGAAGTGATCTTCCTGCTACCATCATTTTCAAATCCTTGAATTTACAAATGAAGGAATGAAAATCAAGATAGGAAAAGGGGCTTGCCTAGGACATGGCAAGTTCTTGGCAGATCTGGGTTAGGACTCAAGTGTTCCAAATCTAAATCTGGTCTCTGCCCACTTCTGTATAGTTGCTTTTGTTATTAAGAAGGAATCTTATATTTGACTTTTACCATGTTTTATGGGAAAGAAGCATCATGCTGAAAACTAATACACTCAGCCTCTTCTGCCTCGCAGCACCCTAGGGCAATCTAGACTGTGTGACCTGCTTGATAACAGCTTCCACATCACCCTAATGAAGGCGTGATAGCTCTATGTACTAGGATCTCTTTATTAAAAAATCACGAAAGCAGTTCCCAAACGGCCATACTCTGCTGCATTTTCTTCTTACAACTACTTTGTTTTTCTCTTTTTGTCTATCTTAGAAATCCTCTCTATGCTTCTTCTGTCCATGTTGATGATAGCACGGGCACCGCAACCTCATTCATATCCTTGGGAATGCTTCAAAATCGCCTATTGTTCTAGAGATAATAGGGATGGTGTCTGAGTTATTGATTACTAAATCAGAGATTAAAAAAAAAATAAAGAGAACCAACACCTCATTGAGACAAGTTTATGCACTTTCTACAGATATTTCTTAATACATTGGTCCTGGCTACTTCTCAAAATTTTTCTCTGCATAGTCTCTACTTGTGACTCTCTCCTCCCACCCAGTCTTAGTTCCTAAGGTTCAAAGATTACTAATACTCCAGCTATAGGAATTGGGCAAATGATCCAGATGGGCCAAACAAAATACTCCATTTCCCTAACCACAGTGACTGGATCAGAGATAGACACATAATTCTGCCTGGCCTAGGAGAGCACATGGAATTTTGCCTGCACCATCAAGAAAAGCTTCACATTTCTCTTGAGGTTGCTAAACTAAAAATAAATAAATAAATCTAGTGACTCCATTAGTCAACTCTGCTTTCACATCAAAAGAGTACAAATGGAAAGCAATATAGAAAAATCAGACTGAGAGAAAGACTCCTGATGACGGTGTTTAAGCACCCAAATCCAGCTATGCCTAAAAATGTGTCCCTTGAATTTCCCAGATCTAAGAAAAACAAAAACAATAACAAAAAACCTTTTTTGGTGGTTATTTAGGCTGGATTTGAGTATCTAGCTCTTGCAGCTCAAAATCCAAACACAGAAATTTTATTATTTAATTATGAGATATACAGCATTTTCTTAATTTTAATGTTCGTCACAGTATAGGCATATTAGTTATTCTTTTCAACATAATGTCCATGAAAATGGAAAGATTATACTTAAGGAAACAGATACTCAACATGATATGTCCCTTACTTTAATATCAAATTCTCTGGAACACTTAGAATTTTTTTTTTTTTGATACAAGAACAATATTCTAGAGAAAAAAATATGTAAACACTAGGAATAATAATTCTTATAATCTTCTTACAAGTTATAAAACACCATCATAATGCTAAAAGCTTCATCCTCCTACTCCCATAACAAGCTTTTAAGGTGGACGATATGTTAACAGTCTCATTTTGAAAATGAACAAAGCAAAGTGCAAACGCCATAATTTATCCAGAGCTAAGGAAAGGAGCAGGAATTGAACACAAGCATCCCAATTTATTATTTGTACGTCCATTACGGCACATTAACTTAGATAAGGAAAAACAAAATATGACTAAATTGAAGGACTTAATCTAAATTGCAACTTTTCATTTTCATTTGGGTTCTGGAAATCATATGAATTTCTCTTTTACGTTTGCAAAATAGTAAATCTTTCTGTTCCATTTTTTCTCTACCAGCCCTATTCAGAAAATCTGTGTTGACATTATACAGTGATATTGATTTTGCTCATCAATTGAAAAGAAATAATATTTTTTAAGTATTATTTATGAAGAGTGTAGGGGAAAACTTTCTTCACTCATAAGAGGAAAGTAAACAATTCTTACAGAGCTGCCTGTGGCTGCCTTAGGATAATTTAATTTGACTCAAAACCATTTACAGAGTTGATATACTTGTAAACCCTGTGAAATGATGCTAGTTGTTATGGTGGATACAGATGAGGAAAATAAGCAAGAAAAATAAGACAGTTCTTATAATGGGAGACAAAGAGTGCAGCAGAGTGGGTGGGGGGTGGGGTAGATTTCTTGGGATTTAGAATTACAAACCATAAAATTCTTCCATAAAAAAAAAAGAAGAAGAATTTGATATTTTGATATTAACTGACTCAAAATGTATCTGAGGCCGAGATAGAGTCAGAGTTGGATGTTTGAAACCAAGAATGAAGTCCAAGAACTGCTTCTGCAGGCCCGTTACTAACAATAGGGACACTAGACACTGTCCTGGATGCCAGATGCCAGAATTTCTAATACTGCTGTCCCCAAAGATCAGACATATCGACCACCAGCTTTGCTTGAAAATAGCTCCCAGAACAGTGAATGTTTCCTCACGTTGTTTTCTTGTGAGGATGTCTCTGGTCAGGAGGGTCTATGCTCCTGCTGCAAGGGAGGCTGGGAGGACAAATATCTGGATTCTGAATTGATAATAGGAACACACTATTAAATTGAAGGAAATTCCTCAAATGTATGAAGCATATTAAAGGGCTCCTGACATTTTCTAAGCATATACATGTCTACAAAATATATTAGAGAAAAGATAAAGGTCAGTTTTTAGCAGGAATATCATACCTTGGTTTAACAGAAAGGTACTTCTGATGGAAGAAGTAGCAGAGAGACTTAGAGGTGATGACTTTGAGAAAGGTCAAAGTACTTGAGGCAGAGATTACCCATCCAAGATGCATCCCTAGCTCCCTAATCCCTTTACAAAGGCTCATGCACTCTTTGCAGTTACTCCTTGGATATCTCAGATAAAGTAATTATGCACTAAAGATGATTTAGAAGCTTTCAAGGTAATTTTATAGAGACAATAATACTAGAATGTAAAACATCCCACTAAGGTCTCAAACGTCAAACTCATAGATGTCAACTCTAAACTAAATCCAAGTTTATAATTTGCCAATTTGGAAAATATATAAAACAAAACTCCAAAATGTAAGATTAATATCTAAAAGTCTAATGATGAGGCAAGCAAGCCAGTTCACATTCAACTTTTTGAAGGGATTTTCGAAGTGCCGAATTATGATAGCCCTGAGCTGGTATAAAGCTGCTTCTAATGAAATATTTCATCCCTGCTTTAAACATATGACAACCAGAACATTAGAGAAATGGGCCAGCTAAGGGATATTACATTAATTTGGAAGTTCACATACATATCAATTAGTAAATCCTAAAATCGATCCCATGTCTTTGGACACCAACTTCAGTG
>NW_011888795.1:3809465-3824517 GCF_000151845.1 Pteropus vampyrus
ATATAATGTTGCTTCTTTTTAAATTGCTTTAATGTGTTTGAAATTATATCCTGGATTATTAGATATTATACAGTTGCATCTAATGTAGGGATTAGGTTCTAAAAGCAGCATAGAAGGTAAAAGCCCCACGTTCCAAATAGCCCTCTATGTGTCTATATGTATATATAAACATTCATATATAAAATATACTATAGTAATTTAAAACAATGCCTACCAAAGATAGAGTGACAGACAGATCTCATGAATTACAAAATGAAAAATGTATGCAGTTGAAAATTAGTAATGTAAAGTGTCATTTGATGAAACTTCATATTTAATTACTGGACCCTGCAGAGAAATTACTCTTTTAGCATTCAAAATTATTGTGATTATGCTGATTAGTTATCTATTGCTCATATCTCCAAATTCATTCTGTACTCTGTCCTGAGATGCTGGGACTCAAAATATGCAAGCTATATTTTCCAGACTCCTATGCCAGGTAGTCGACTGTGGAGTTTGGCCAATAGGCAGCACTCTTAGGTGACACTGGGAGATGGGAAGACAGAAGGAACTTCTTCCTGCCTTGCCCTCTACCCCTTTAGCTGACATAGCAATGGCACTTGGTCAAGGCTGCAGCTTCTTTCTGCATTCCCCAAACTAGCTACACCATAGCCCTGATCTTCACTCTTTATCCCAGGCTCTTCTTGTAGCAATTACTCTAGGTCACTAATGCTCCTTTTTCACTCTTTCAGCTCTTAAACAACTGTGTAATAATATCGAAACTGGATGGCAACCAACCGGGTCCAGGGCTTGTGCTGCCTGCCCCACGCGGCTAATAGAGGGACAGGAGTTGAACTATTTAGAGTCAGTGTTTATTGTCAGAGCACCGGTGATCTGAGAAGGCAGCAAGTTAACACCTGCAAAAACTGCCTTGCCTTCTCATTCCAGCTTGGGATATTTAAAGAAAAATCTAGACATTATTCCAGGGTTGGGGGGAGCAGTTCGTTCAGCTTCACGGAGCTGTCAGGCCTTCCTTCTGGCTACGCCGTTTTTCTTGTGGCGTTAGCAACCCAGGAACAAAGTCAGGAAGACTCTGTAAGAACGCTAGGCTGTAAAGCCTGTGATCAATAAGCATAAGGGTATTAATCATAAGCTTCAGAGTAATTTTCTAAAGCAGGTGACATTCCAAGTTCTGGGTCAAGCCAGGGACAATCTATTGTTAAGCTACAGGGTAAGAAAAGGTGAGGCCTGGGACACTGTGAAGCCTATAATGTGGAGGTCCCTGTATCCGGTCCTTCTTCAATATCCCGAATCAAATCTACTCTATTTTAAATGACTAACGTAGTTTCCATTTTCCCATTGGGATTCTGACTGATGCTATATAGGACTCCCAGCTGAGTGCCAGTCTGCATGTGCTTTATCATCTCCTACAATAACTATGGAATGTGTATGATGAGAAGATTCAAAAAAGAGAAAAAAGGTAAAAAGCCAATGATAGCATCTTGCTCTTCGGAGCCAGAAAATAGAACAGACACAAGTATGTGCCGAACCCAATGAGCAAAAGATCTATTCTCTGAAGTTATCCAAATCAAAATAAAATTCCCCACACATCAATCACTCAGAAAAGAGGATGCAAAAGAGGAGCGATTTTATGAGAACTTTCCACTAGAAACTGGGCCAAAAAGAGCGGGGCTGAGGAATAATTTTATCTTCACTTTGATAGCTTCGATGTTATTTTATGCTGTTCAGCTTCAAAAACTGCCTGGTTCATAAAAATTTTGTGAGTAATTTAGATATTTTCTGCACAAATGTACAGAACATACAATGAGTTTCTGAGTTCAGGGGTTTTCTTCATTAGCAACCAAATTTTGATTCCTCTCAAAAGGCATGCTAGAAATTTTGCTCTCATTCAGTTACCACATTCTCACTTAGTGAAGAACTATATCAAAACTGAACACCATCATTTTAATGTAACCTTGGGGATAAAAGCAATATTATTTTAAATGTTAAATATTTTCATTCCAGAAAACAGCATGGCACTTAAAGGTCTTTTAGAATAAAGAAATAAATAGCACTAATAGGCTATCCAGTAAGGTGTACTTGAGATGTAATTTTATGGCTACACCCGACTTAAGTCTTTGATACATGGATCATAACAACATTGCTCTGAGGATTACAATATTCAGTTATTTGAAACCCACTGAGTGCTGACAGCAGAAGTAACATATAACTTATTAAAAGTAGCCAAGGATCTCCAAGACCTCTGAAATAGGGAGACATATATAACCCACTGGTGTTAAGAACAAGCTGAGCCTCCCTATCCATCTGTCTGTATTCTGGAAGAACTATTAACTCATTATATTGATGTTTCTAGGGGCAGACTATCCCAGCAAAATAGTTTTGTCCCTGCTCATTTTAGACAGCAAGATACAATAGTGCAATTTCATATTTTTAGAAGAACGGACAGATCCTTTTCACATCTCTTGTCAAATCTGATCCATGCAGAAGCATCACTCTGACTTGACAAATGAAAAACATAAATGCTCATGGAGGTACTTAGGTCTGATCCCACCGTTGAACAGAGAGCCAGGATTAAGTACTCAGAATCATGAGAAATCTGGGAAATGTGGTCCCCAATATCCCCGAACAGAAAGAGTATATTCGGGGTTTAAGTGCCATTTTCTCAAAGGAAAAAAAAATGTTTTATTTCAGACCTGTTCCAAAGATGTCAGAGGATAAATTATTTCATCCAGAGCCAGCAAGATTTTGTCTTGCATTCACAGAGATGTAAAAACAAATTATGGAGTTACATACATTTCTTTTTAGTTAAATTCCTCCTTTTGAAAGAGAAAATCCAAAGAATTAAAACTTCAGTCTAACATGAGCTAGAACTATCCTTGGAATACTCACGTGTATATAAAAATATAAAAGATGTTGATGGCACTCTACAAGCTAAATATAAACTTCTAAAACATAACTACAGTAGCTGAGAGTTTCTAAAACCTCAACATGGTCTAGAGCAGCGGTCTTCAAAATATGGTCCATGGACCAGCAGCATCAACATCGCCTAGGAATTTGTTCAGAAAAGTCCATTCTTGGGCCTCACTGAATCATAAACTCTGGGGATGACACCCAGAAGTCTGCTGTTTACAAATGCCTCCAGGTAATTCTCATGCATGGCTAATGGAAGAACTAAATTTAAGGACAAATTTGAATTTGTAAACATATTTAACTGTCTACTGTGTGATCTAGGGTAATTAATTTTTCAAAGCCTAAATTTATTCTCCAGCAAAATGAAACTAACACCTCCTTGTGTATTATTTTATAATGTGAAATAATCATAATAGCTCTCCTGCTGAAAACTCAGCCTAGACATACTCTAATAAGAGAAGAGAATCAAACAACTAGGAGAATCAAATAACTAGGAAGTTACTACTAAAATAAAATTCCATGGACAGCTGCTTCACCTTGAGCAATGTTGAGCTGTAAAAGTTTAAAAACCACAGAGGTTGCCCAAAGACTCCATACAGAGAAGATCATTCTGTAAGAATGCTGAGCATGGTTTATGCATTGAGGCAGAACTCAGGCCTCATTCATGTTGCATGACTCCTTTGAAGAGTGAATGTACAAGATTTGGGGCAATAAATAATTTACCTTAATACCCACGGATCTCCTAAGTATTAGGGCTGTCCTTTTAAATAGACCAAAATCTGTGAAAATTTGCCAAAGAAAGACAGCTATACCCAGTAGCAAAAGCTGTTCCTTAATGAGAGCCAGGGACAGTCATGGGATGGCAGGCATTCCAAGACTAATCTCATCTTTGGAAACTGGAGCTTTTCTCATTCTCTTCCCACTGAGTCTGGAGGGCCTCAGAACCCCACCATGGATATTCCCAGTTGCTTCCAGAATAGGTTTAATCTAGCTGGTGTCTAGCTTCAGAAATCTAACTTTCCAGAACCTCATGCACACAATTCCAACTGGTCCCTCTCATTCGGCAGGTTTGGGATTAAGTGTTTCTTCTTATCACAGTGGGAGGGAGGGCCACAGATACCCTTCCTGGACTGGGAATCTCTATCTCAGCTTAATGTCTCCTAGGAGGTCCAGTGGCTGAGAGAAGCTTCTTGCTCTTCTAAGAAGATTCCAGTGGTTTTCCAATTGTAAACATTCTCCTTTCATTTGGAGTCCCCAGATCTTAAGACTATCCTTCCTGGACTTAAAAGGATATAAGGCTACAGAATCCAGCCATAGTTACTCAAGGGCCCCAGAACCTGGACAACTGCTCAGAAGTCTCTCAGATCATCTCTGAAAATCTCCAAAATTATGTTATTCCAGATCATGTGTGAACACTGAGGGAGCCCAGGACTGTTTCTACGGTTCACAGTAGGTGTGAAAAAAACCAGTAATTACCCTAGATTCTTCCATGGAAGCCAGGAATCCTATGTATTCCAACCCCAATTTCACAGTGGTACATGCCCCTCTGGGAGCAAAATCTGAGCAGCTAAACTACTCCCAGGTCCAGTGGAGATGCCACCTGTCCCTTCAGCTGACTCTGACCTATTATATCCAGGAATTTTTTTCTTGGCCTTCTCATGAGACAAAACTCTCAGGGTTAACATGGCCCTAGAGACCACTGGAGCATTGGAATCCAAAATAAAGATCCCAAAGACTCCACTAGATCTTTGGAAGTAAGCAGGGGCTGTCACTTGGCCTTTCAGTTTAAAGCAAAAGCCAGCAGTCATTAGTCAGTATGTCCATCGAGGTTCTAGATGAAGCCTATTGAAAATCCATCAGAGCTGACTGTGAAGGTCTCGAAGTCGGCACAAGGAGCCACAAACCAGCTCTGCTGAGGTTGTTGCTATATCAAGAACTAGAATTAAACCTGCAATTAGAGATCACTTTCTTGCCACATCCAGAGGACCCTACTTCTGAAACCCCAGGAAACTTATCCTATGTTTAGACAGTTAATATTACTGGACCAGAGGAGCCTTCTAGATGAACTTGACCAGATTCTTGGGGAATGTTGAAGAGAAACAATATGATCGAATATCTATCTCAGCTTCAAGAGCCTGGTGTTAGAGGTTTTTACAATCAAAAACAAAAACAAAAAAACAAAACAAAACAAAACAAAAACCTGGGCTAATCCAAATGTTTTGGGGCTCAGCTGCCAGGGATATCTGACAGTTATTGGGAAACCTCGTTCTACCTGCAGTGGGACACCCGCTTCAAGGCACAAAACTCCCTAATCATACCAATGGCCTTCATTTAGTAAGACTCAAATGCTCTCTAAGAACCTGTGCCTCCGCTGTGCCATTTTAGTTAGTTTTACAAGCTATTACCTTCGGGGCAGATTTAGTATTAGCTGATACTGTTATTTCCTTAACAAAATCCCTGAAACCAACTATTTAGGAAAAAAAAAAAAAAAACCCTCAAAAGTTATACATGTTTAGTATAACAATTTAAAGATAAAAATAGTTATAAAGTAAAATTAAGTTTCTTCCTTCTACTTTCTCTGGGACAATCTGGTTTATATTTATTTATTCTCTCTCTCTCTCTCTCTCTCTCCTCATATATATTTGACTGTTGGTTAAAACTTTCTTGTGAAACTAACACTAGAATTATACATATAGCTGATCTAAGATAAACGATAAGCATCCTGAAGACTATGTACTGGGCCAAGCACTTATGAATTATCATCAGAATGATCTTTCAAGTAATAATAAAATGATATTGATAAGGTGCCACAATACCTGATAGTGGTACAAATAGCAAGGCATTCAAAACTGTCCAGGTCTGATGGCTTCTAAAAGCTCACATTTGTCCCTTGTGACCACACATGTCCTGAGTGTGTAATGATTTGGGGATATTGCAAGCTGTGCCTAATAGTCAAAACGCCCCCTCTTTTGGTGTCACAAATGATTTGTTGTTGTTCTTCATTTATCCTATCGTAAAGTGACATATACTTGATACTGTGTAAAGCCTATTCTTTCTCCCCTGAGTTCATCACTCCAAACCTAACATCACCACCACCAGTCAAGCAGAGTGGGCATTGCGGTCTTAATTTGCATTTCCCTGATTACCCTAAGGTTTCCCAACTGCATTTCTTCTCTGAACCATCTGTTTATATTTTTTATTATCAGTATTTATTACACCCTTTTCTCCCAAATTATTGTTTCTTTGTGACTTTACTTTGAGTGCCTGTGGCTGTATAGAAGTTTTGATTTGTATATGATTAAATTTGTCCTCTTGTGGTTGTTATTTGGGGCTTCTGGATTTCTAAGATTTATACAAAGAAACTCCTTTATTTTCTTTTCACGGTTATATTTTATATTTATCACTATAATTTTCCTGAATTTTTTGTTTAGACTACAAGGTGTCATTGTATATTGACTACCCATCTTGATTCCATTAAAAAGAAAGTCAGTTGTCCCATTACCATTTATTAAATGATACCTTCTTTTCCTTTTATCCCTGAATTCAAATGCAGACTGTTCAGATGCCAAGAAAATATATATTTACATTTATATTTGTTTTCACTCTCTACAATGATCTACTGATATATTTGTCCATTTATATTATTTATTTTTTAAATCATAATAGCATTATAGAAAGTTTAATTCTCTGGCATGCAAGTCTTCCTCCATTATTATTTGTCAAAATCTTCTTCAGGTTCTATTGAACAACGATACAAGTGCTTATACTGGCTTTACAAAATTTTAAATTCGAGCTAGTCGCTTCCCTCTCTGAAACTCATTTAGAAAATTAGATGAGTCATCCTCAGTGTGTTCCATGGCAGTTCGCGTACTTACACCCTAATTTCAGTTCTTTCCTTAGCATTCCTGGAAATTTCTTATTTTACTGCAAGCTCAGTCGTGTCTCCAATAGGATACCCATTATATACCATCTAGTCTCCCAGGTAGGTGTGTGTGTGTGTGTGTGTGTGTGTGTGTGTGTGTGTGTGTAGCAGGGGTGGTTCTGGTTAGTCTGCCACACAGGTAGATATTATAGAAGGCCTCACATCTCTCAATCTCAAGTAATTTGTCTCTAAATAAGAGAGTTGAGTTGGAGATTATGCACCTTACTGTATTCTAGAAAGCAGCAGCATGGCCATCCCTTGGGAAATCATTAGAAATGCAGAACCTAGGCCCTGACCCCAGACCTTCATTTTTATCAGGCCCCTCAGGTGATTCATTTCATATTCAAGTTTGAGAAGCAGTGAACTAAGTGTTCTCTTATATCCCTGCAACCGTAGCATTGCAGAAGTCAGTGATTATCACAATCCTGATTTTTCTGATTTTTCCTACGTCAGACTGAACTAAATCTGGGAACACGCTCTAAGGTTTAAGACTTCTCTAAAAAGTTAGTCAGAAAGAAGGAGAAAAGCAGTAATCAGGTTTTCTTATAATTTTCTTGGTTCGTGATAAACACAGACATGTCATCTTTGCCCACTTGAGTGATCATATGTCTTCTAACTGGTCTTTGTGCCTCCATTCCCTTTTCTCTTACATCCTTTCTGCAAATGTCTACTCTCCTGCTCAAGGTAATTTTTTGCTTATTCTTGCTCTGCTCCTATAACCCTGCTTCAACCTATACGGCTACACATTAGCTGTTTTACACATAGAGTTTCCTTCTAACACAGTATTTGAAAAAGGGTTCCCTGCTTTAAAAAGGAAAAAGAAAACAAGAGCTTATTCATCTCTGGCATTCTCATACATTAATATTTTAGTATTTGTTAGAAAACGAAAGATAATTTATATAAGAAATGTAAATAGTCAATAAGCATAGGAAAGAGATTACTTTAGTAATCAAGAAAATGTGACTTAAAACTCATAGTAGTTTTCAATTATGACATTGAAAAGGATTAAAAATAATGTTCAGGACAGATGCGTCTCTCCAAGTGGGAATATACAACAATGCCCCTATTCTAAAGAAAAAAAATATTTATCAAAATTCTTTAAAAGTACACAGTAATCACATTTCCAGGAGTTTTTCCTAAGAAAATATTTATAAATGAGATTTAGCTAGTCTTCAAAATGTCTCTTTTAGGAGAGAGAAAAAAATAACTTGAAATTACATAATTATCAAATAAATGTGATATTTGTTTTAATTGATTATGGCAAAATCATACATTGGAACATTTACATGGAAAAATATTTACAATATATTAATTTTAAAGGATATGTGACAAAATAATTGTCCTATTTTAGTAAAATAAATGTGTGTGTATGCATGTGTGTTTGGCTTGGGGAAAACGTAGATTGGTATTCACCGATTGCTCTGAAATTATCAGTTATTTTCCTCTTTTTCTGTTTTCTTTTTTGAATTTCTTTAATTATCTTTACTATTTGTGATTTCTAACTAGAAAAAAAATTTAAGATGTATTACTAACTTTGAAAAAATACAACCTTTATCCCAAGGATTATGATGTGAGAGGAGGTAAAAACCTAGAGAAAATTGCATTTTGACTTTAATTCTCTATTTTTCTTTGTTTTTAGATGAAAACTCTAAATTAGTAAATTGCCTTTTCAAGCACAATGACTGTCCTGCTCATTTGACTGTGGCCAGACTCATTAGTTGGGGATTGATTATTCATTAAATAAATATGTAACTACTCTCATTCCTTAAACAGAGATAGAATATAGGGCATTGGATTTTAAGATTTTTTCTGTCCCTGACTTTTGTTCTTTTTCACATGTTTTAGCACCTTTGCCAATGGGTTCGAGGCAATTGTATATATATTTACCCAAACTACACAGCTTGTCCATTTTCAGAAGCTGCAGTCCATATTTAAGTTTTAAAGTAGGTGAGAACTGTTCATTAGACTTCGAAAACAAAAAGTTTATTCAATATTTTTCCATGTCTACAACTAAGAAAAATCAAATACAAGGGAAACAACTGAGCTACTGATTTCTGCAAGGTTAAAATAGGCACTTACATTTTGCAAATTTAGATTCAAAATAAATCTGTTACTTGTAATTTTAATTTCTAAACAAGTTGGAATAAAATCTAACAGAATTTGCAAGTATAATAATTTTATTTTCCCATTTTAACAAATATTACAGTCATTTAAATAAAGAAAAATATAGACAAGCAGAGGAAAAATATATTAAAGTTACCCATAATCCCACTGCAAAGGAATGACTATTCTTAACATTTATAAGCTTATTGTTTTGGTCTATATTCTATTCTAAAATATACATGTACACATGGCTTATATAACTTGAATCATAGTATGTCTACCATTTTATAAGCCTCCATTTCATTAAAAAATACGTCATAAAGATATTTCATGGATTACTATCTTATAACATAAATGTAATGGCAACAAAATGATCTGCATGACAAATCAAAAAAAAATTATTCTTTTTCATTTTTTTAATTTTGAAATTTTAGATTCAGAATAGGCTCTATAATACTACAAAGAAATCCTAAAATCCTGTCATCTAAATTCCCTATATGTTAACATTTTACTGCATGTATTTATCTGTGTCTTTCACCCTTTCTCTGTGTGTGTGTGTGTGTGTGTGTGTGTGTGAGAGAGAGAGAGAGAGAGACTTTTTGAACCATTTAAGAGTAAGCTAGACAGGATGATTCCCCTTTATCTCTAAACATTTGAGTGCAACTTTTGAAGACAAAGGACATTATCTTTTATAAACAGTACAGTTATTAAACATTATTAAAGTCAGGAAATGAACATTGATAGGATGTTTCTGATATACAGACTTTATTCAATTTCTTTTCCTATTGTCCCATTAATGTCATTTATAGAACAGGAATTTCCTTTTTCTCATCTAGGACCCAATCAAGGATCACACATCGCATTAGTGAATTGGGTAAGAATTGAATCACAATTGACATTAAGAAGTTTTTACTTAATCTTATAAGAATAAAAGACATTGCTGGCTTCAAGCAGGAAGTTAAAATTCTCAGAGTTTTTTTTTTTTTAAATTTTGTTTTAAAGACATTGGCATTACCCAAAAAAAAAAAAAAAAAATGATTTTGTACTTCAATAAATTCCTGGAATAGTGAGAGGCAAGAAGAGGACAAGGCAGAGCCTGTATGGCAGAAAGGAATGAAAATAAGCAATGGATCAAGATGCAATGAGCCAAGATAATCCTGGTTCTTGCATTCCACAATAGAAATAAAACAGCTTAAGTTTGTGATGCCAGACCTTCTCTCGGCACTGATCTGAAGACTCATGTATAAGAAAGAGGACAAGAAATGCTCCCTGCCTTCAACTTATCTTTGCAAAGGATATTTTAAGATTCAATCTGTAATGGATTGCTTATTTGTCAGCGAAATGGGATAGCCCAGTTTCACACTTCTCATCTCATTTCTAAAAGTCCTTTATACTGTGACAGTCCACTATTATTATACATCAAATTAAGTCAGGCCAAAAGGTTTGAATGTCAGCCCAGAAAGTCTTTACTTTGTGCAATAATCAGTGTAATATTAAAGCTGATTCCTATATTTGTACCTGATTTCAGGTAATTATCTCTTTAGTTATTTATAGCACTAAACTCTTGTCCTGAAACAAGCCAAAGGATAATCAATGGCCTTATGAGTTGAGATGAAAACATATGCATAATATATTGTTTTACAATCCCATAAAACCTAAAGAGCATGTCCTAAGGTGACATACCCATCAATTAAATTTCAAAGTCTCATCTGAGAACTTAGCACACCACACATTTCAATTTGCATATGAATCTTCTGAGTACAGAGTTAAAGCGTAGATTCTGATTCCGTGGATTCGGGGTAGGGTCTAAGATGCTGTATTTTAACATTCTGCCAGGGGTATCTATGCTGCTGGTTCCCAGACCACACTTCGAATAAGAATATAGAAATCGATTGCTTAGCACTGGGTGACAGATTTTTATTTGAAAACGGAGGTTGGACAGCAAGTTGGAAAGAGCACAAGGGCTGGGTCAAGATAAGAAATCCAATACCTGTCTGCCATCAATAAGCAGGGTGACATGACAGCAGATCTTGTGATCGTTTGGGGCCTCAGTTTCCACAATGTGGACATCAACAATAGAAGAGTGAAGTGTTTTTCAAGGACATATGGTATGTTTTTAATAAAATTTTAACAAAATTCAAACATTCGGAATGAACAAACTATTGTTGGTTTAATTGCAGTAAACATATTTATTTTAAAATGACAAATGTTTTCCTGCTGAGAGTGCGATCTCATATAGTCACCATGTGATTACAAAGAAAATGAAAAACTAAACTACCTCCACGAGAAAGTGATCCTTTCTCTTTATGAAGTCGCAGGCTGAATGAAACAGTATACCACAAAGAATGTAGCCAAGGAAATATGATTCAGGAGATTAAAATATTTCTTATATAGAAATAGATACACTACTTTTCTGCCTCAGGCACGGCTTTTAGCAAAAAATATATATATTTTTTAATTTGGAATGAAACAATTTTTCATTTCATTTCTACATCTGGCTCTAAACTGGTGGGAGGCAAGGAAAAATCAAGTGCCACCTCTTGCTTGAAGAAGCATTCAGATTAGTGGTGGCAGAATTCCCCAAGTAATAAATGTGGCCCATCTGGAACACCCCAACCGAAATTATAAACATTGTATAAAATCTCATTTATTAATAATCTAGAAGTGGTAAACTGGAAAGGATGGAGAGGAAAAAGAGAGGGAGACTGAGAGGCAGAGAGATCATTTAACTTGGCAGAACCTCTTTGTGAGCATGTTCATTCACTTTCTCACAATCTTTGGGATCAGCTGCGTTTTTGAAGCAGCTGAGTATCCAGGGGTCACCTTTTGCCAGCTGCCTGAGTCCTGTTGCTTTTGATCACTTTCTCTGGCAGATGTGATGTGATTCTTTTTGCCAGCCCATTCCTCTAAGTCTGCTAACTTGGTGAACACTGCTCTCCTCTCACTAGCAAGGCTGCCTCTGGGTGAAAGCACTTAATGCTGCCAAAGGCCACTTCCCTTTGGAAGTGCAGGCTCCTGTCGTCTCCTGACAGCCCCAACTCCCACGGCAGAGGCAGTGCTCCGTCTGGCCTCAGTGTCAAATTCAAAGACCTGACCAGCTTCTATCAGCAGAAGCTGCATCATAGATTGCTATAGATCAAAAAGTGCTGAACATGTCAATTAAAATAGATTGGAAGAGGGCAGAGCAAAATAGCAAAGATCTGGCATATACCACAGTAACCCATTTCCTGCTGGACTGACAGCCTCCTTTATGCCTGATGGCCAGGTCATTTCCCTACCAATGCCATGAGCACAGCAACCAATTTCAGTGTCCGTCTTATTTACCCTACTTTCACTGACTTCTCTCTTACATATGATTTGTTTTATTCCTTAGCAAAGGCTTTACCCCTAGAACTACCACATATTTTCATTAGAGAACATCAAAACCACACATATAGACAGCATGAAAGAAGTAGCTTTATTTCTTTTCATTCATCTATTTGGTCTTTTGTTCTTTCCTATTACACTCCATTAATACAGTTGAAAATTTAATTTTTAGAGCTGAAAGGGGGATTCACTACATAGAGTCTAATAGATGAGTAAACTCAGGCCTAGACAGTTGAGCTGATTTGTACAGGACTACACAGAAGCTCTCTACTTACTACCTTATGTTCTAGTTGGTGCATGCTGCATTCCTATGCTAGCCATAGTTCAACAGCCTAGCATAAGACCTAGAGAGGCAATCATACGCACTAATTAAAAGGCAAGTCTACTACAGAAGCAATTCCAGGTGTCTTTGGCCTCAGGGACCAGTGCTCCGATGAGAATTTAATGCCTGATGATCTGAGGTGGAGCTGAGGCAGTGATGTTAGCTCTGGGGAGCGGCTGCAAACACAAATGAAGCTTCTCTCACTCCCCTGCCACTCACCTCCTGCTGTGAGGCCCGGTTCCTAACAGGCCATGGATTAGTACCAGTCTATGGCTCGGGATTGGGACCCCTGTACTACAGGACACTGACTCTGAACTTACTAGCTTCTTCCTCTGCAAAGTGAGAATTCATAGCTGTCCCTGACTCATGAAGTTGCTGTGAGCAGTGAGACTTAGTGTTGGTAAAGGTCTCCAGTCCTAACACACAGTGAGTTCTCGTTAATGAACTATTTCTTAGTGGAAATTAGTATTCGGAGGAAGTTGATGGGTTCAGGACACACTAGCCCAAAATATGGCACCTCGGCATAGTGAATATCTTAAGCTGAAGGAGTTTGAGAAAACAGTAGAAACAGGAAGATCTCTTTGACCTCCCCTTCCTTGCCTTTCTCTGAAAGAGGTTGAAAGTTCCCATTTGAAAGATATCTTCTCATCACCAGAGATGGGGAATTGGGACCAAGAAATATGTCCAAACAAACCTGATTAAATTAACCCTATCTTCCTAATTACTTCTTCACCATTTACTACCCCTCACCCAAAGTCCTCTGTCTAGTCAATTCTTCACAAATTTAATGTTTCTCAGTCTAAAAGATATAAAAGCTTCCTGCTCTGGTCATTTCTTCTTGTCTTTATGTCCCATGGAATGTAAAAATTCAATAAAATTTGTGCGCTTTTCTCTTGTTAAATCTGTCTTTGTCATATTAATTTTCAGACCCAGCCTAAGAGGATCAAGGAAAACTTCTTCCTTCCTTACAAAATAAAACATTTATTGTTCACTTAACTTATTTAATGTCTCTAAATAAGTTAGAGGCCAATGGTCTCTAAATTGATAGATCAACAGATTGCCAAATTTTATTTTTCCAATTAAGGAAGTAAAAATCCATTTATTAGCACATCTGTTTTGCAAACAAAATAGCACTTAAAGTGATCGAAAGAATATAATTTAAAAAGTAAAATTAATCCATCCTAAAAGAAATACTTTTTATTCAGATGAGACCAACGTTGCCGCGGACCAGTATCAGGATAAACACTGGAGTGTGAAAGTCCTTTGTCTCTAACTCACTTTCTCCAAGGAAGAAGCATGTTACCAGAGGCTGTGTGTAGCTCCCTTTCCTCTTACCTTCCCAGATGGGCCAGGGAGAGGCAAGGCTCAGGTCTTTGACTGTGAAGCATTTAGAACATTTCCCAGTGTTCTAAATGAAGCAGCTGCCAATCAACCCAGCCTTAGTCAGGGTTCTTCAAATCTGCACATAAATCCAATTTACCAGAACCAGAATCTCCTCTCCCTTCCCCTCCCACACACAAAAAGTCATCAAATGAAGAAAAATAGGCAAATCTACAAAATAAAATGAAACCCGGGAAAAGAGCAAGCCCTGCCCTTTGTTACAAAATTCATCTGTACTTCTGGGGAAGTCCATAATAGAAGTGCATGAAAAAACAGATGGAAAGCTTGATAAGAGATCAATGTGGGCTTTAACTGCATGAAATGTGTGCAGACTTAGGATGGTGACAGCCCTATTCAGTTTTATGGAACTCAGATCATGCCTTGAGGTAAGGTGCCAATATGGATAGACTAAAATAGGCAAAATGACATACAGGAGTGTAAAGACCCTGGGCTGTGCCATTAGACACTGATGACCCAGGGATGTCTATGTGAGAGATGTAGAACATCAGGGAGACACAGCCACTGTCCTCAAATGTCTGAAGAGCTGTCATGTATCGGAAAAAAGTAAGACTACCAGAGGATATAAAAAGGTCAAATGATTGGAAATAAAGAAAAACAGATTTATGCTGTATAAAACTCTTAAACTCTTTCAGCTGTTAAAACAAAAGGAGAAAAGAAAAAGAAATGAATAGAAAAGAAAAGAAAAAAGGAAAGAGAAAAAAGGAAATGGAGTTTTCATGAGCAGTAGTCATTTCCCTACACTGGGAAATATTCAAAGAGAAGCCAGGTAAAGTTCCTTCGGTAAGCAATGGCCACCCTAAGAAGGAGTTAGGACAGCTAGTCTAACAAAAAGATGATGGTATCGGTTCTAGCTAGGAGTTAGAGATCTTGATAGTCTTGCATGTGATCGAAAATATTTGGCTTCTTTCTCTGTTTTGCTTGGAACACCATTGAAGCTATTATATGATGAACTCAGAGCATCCTTTCAGTTTAAATATGTTCTGATTTGTATTAATAAACACATCTGGCTCATTTGCTTTTCTAGATTA
>NW_011888795.1:3825737-3849593 GCF_000151845.1 Pteropus vampyrus
TGTATTTTCTTTTCTCCTGCTGTCATATATGATCTGCTCGAAAATGTGATCTATAAACCCTTATATATGTCTACGTTATACATATATAATGTGTATGACTATGTGTGTTTAGATCCTCATTTTATTGTGAATTTTATTCTATTAGTAGCATAATTTCTTTATTAGTACTATAAGTTCTTCAAACTCTTCACTCAAATCGATCATTCCCATCGGCTTTTAAACAGCTCAAATCTCTCTGAACCCCAAATTCCCCTTAATGTGACTATGATTACATGGAATTAAATCCTATGTACAGAAAAGAGGCTGGAACAGAATATAGTAAAAATATATTTGTATTTTGGTGGAATTATGGGTGATGCATGAATTTAGATTCTACTCACCAATATTTTAAATATTTTCATAATTAACTTCTAATGTTTTTATAGATAGAGTGCTTTTTTTATAAAAGTATGATTTTTCCTAACAGAACTAGTGCATTGGTTTTAACATACAGCCAAGTCCAGTTGAAAGGGTGCCAAGTCTCAGAATTTCAGTTTACGCTTCTTGCCGGCTCTGAGCTCCCTCTGCTGGCATAGTGCAGGTATGACAGCCAAAGAAAAAGCTTGCTTGGTGAAGGTTAAAAAACACCATTTTGTATTATCAACCAATTTGTAGTTTATAAAATGTTTTCACTTCCATTATTGCAAAATGGCTACTTAGCATGTTAAAATTGGGTTTTCCCTGTATCCATTTGAGCTGATGTGTAATAGATCTGTGTTGCTCAATACAGCAGCCACAAGCCACATACAGCTCCTGAGCACTTGAAATATACTTAGAACCGACAGACCTGTAAGTGTAAAATGCACACCACATATCAAGACTTATTATGAGAAAATAAATTTAAAATATATAATTACTAGCTATTACACTGATTATTTGTTGAAGTAATATTTTTGATGTACTGGGTTAAATAAAATATGAGAATTAATCTTGCCTCATTTTTTACCTTTTATATGGTTACTAGGACATTTAAAATTACATATCTGGCTTGTGTTGTATTTCCACTTTACAACGTGCCATGGATGCTATGTTCTAAAGTTACAGTGCCATGCATAAATGTCAAAGTAGGTAGCTAAAACATTGTTAGATAACTCCTGGAATCCTCATGTATATTTAGGACATAAAAGACGGGAAAAGTAAAGATTATAGAAGAATTTGCTGCATTTTTCAAATCCATTTTGGAGAGATATTAGTGTATTAAGCACCAAAAACAGCCAGCTCCCCTTGTTCAGACAGGGGAGAGGGCAGGACGTGCCTATATATCCCCCCACTTCAAGCCTATGAGGGGATCAGTAGCACCACTGAGACAGCTTGACAAGGGGCTGGCCATGGACCTGTGGAAGCAGAATAAGAGGGCTGTGATTAGGAAATAAATAACTGCACTTCCAAACTTTGTCAGAGTAGAGTGCTTCTTTCCCCAGGCTAGGCAGGGACTTCCTGTGGCATACATAGCCAGAGTGTGTGGTGCAGGAGCTTCTTAAAGAGGGCCACAAACAAGGTGAGAGGATGATAGCGAATGGAAATTAGAGATGAACCACTGAATGCTGGGAAGTGAAAACGACTCTGGGAATTCAATATGAGTGATCCACAGTGACGGGGGTGAAGCCAAGAGGGGAGCAGACATACCATGTGACACTCTGTGAGGAAGAGACCGAGGAAGAGAAGAACAGAAAATACCCGATTGGCTGGAGCCACAAAGTTAACCTTATTTGGAGTGAGAAGGAACAAGGAACGAAGAAGAGAGCTGAGTTGGCTCTGTGTTTGGTGACTGACTTACCTGATATACTGCATTCTGGTCTAGAGGAGCACTTATAGGGAGAGGCGAACTTTAATTAAAAATATTACCAGAGAAAAAGAGGAAGGTTTTGTAAATGTGAAAAGTTCATCTCTCCAGGACGACGTTGCCAAAGCGGACAAATGAACTTTTCTAACAGTCAAAACATTCTAGGTTGAGCTGCCACAGGGAGTAGCAAATTATCTATCACACTGTGCTTCAACCACTCTAAACTCAAACATGCAGGTTTCTCCAAACATGCAGGTTCTTTTGTAACTCTATGCATAATTTTGTACGAAATTTTTCTAGTATGAGAATTTTCTCAGTGGAGTGGGCTACATCGGGAGATCGTGATTTCTAACCAAATGCAACTTTGGCTTGGACTGTATCTTATTCTTGTTGCCTACCATAGTGCCTGAAGCAAAGGAGCTCAGTGTAGAAGTTTCTATGTTGAATAAATTGACAGATGACAAGAAAAGAGGACTCCTAAAGCCTTCTCCAACATTGACGGTCTGGGGACCCCATTTACTATGCAGAGGGTTCAAAACCGATTTATTTATTTTTGACTATTTTCCCTATGCTGCACTTCTCATCCCCGTGACTATTTTGTAACTACCAATTTGTACTTTTTAATCTCTTCATCCTTTTTACCTTTTTAAAAAGAGAGATAATACAAACAAACTTTAACACTTTAAAACAAAATTTTCCTTTTTCTCTAGTAATATTTTCAATTAAAGTTTGCCTTTTCCGATATTTATCACAGCTTTCTTTTGGTTAGTGTTTCCATGGAACATCTTTTTTTGTTCTTTTACTTTCAATTTTTTCTGTATCATATATTTTAAGTATTTCTTTTATAAGTAGCATATAATTGGGTTTTATTAGACTGACAATCTCCAAGTGGAGCATTTAGACTACAAACATGTAACATAACTACTGAAATACTTAGGTTTGAATTTACCATCTAACTACTGGCTTTCTATTTGATCCACCTTTTCTATGTTCCTTTCGAATTGATTATATTTTACTATTCCATTTCCCTCATTATTATCCGGGTAGTTTACATGCTTTTACTACTCTTTTTGTTGTTAGAATGTGTATTACACCAAGCATACTTGACGTTATCAAAGTCGAATAAAAGTTAGTGTTTTTAACTTTTCCAAGATATTGCAGGAACTTTTCCTTGCAATTCAGTGTGTTCTTAGAAAAGCAGCAACATAAAAGTCACCTGGGAGTTTGTTAAAAATGCAAACTCTCCAGCCCTATCCCAGACCTTTGGATCAAAATCTACAATTTAACAAGATTCCTGGATGGCTCATATATTAAAAGTTTGAGAAATACTGTCTTGCAGCATTTTAACTTCATTTACTCTTTCGGAATTTATATAACATTTTATATATTTTTTAATTTATATTTTAAGCCCACAGGAAACCTTACCATTATTTTAGATAGTCAATATTTATTTTCCAACAAATATACATTTTCCATTTAATTTACTCCTTTCTGTATTCCTGAACTTTCAGCCAAAATCATTTTCCTTTTGCCTGAAGAACACATATATATTCACTTTAGTGTGAGTTTTCCATAGTTTTTGTTTGAAAATTTCTCTGTCATTTTAAAAACTTTCTTATGAACATTTTCAAACATATACAAGAATAGAGAGAATAATAAAATAAACCTGATTTACCCATCCCCGATTATTGATATACGGCCAATCTTTTCTTTTTTATACTTCATTCACTTCCTACTTCCTGATATCTGTATCATTTCATCTATAAATATTTCAGTGTATATTTCTTAAATATAGGGAGTTTTTGTTTAAAACCCAACCCCAATGTCATTATCACATCTAAAAACTTAACACTAAATCTTTAATATCATCTAATATCCAGTCAGTGTTTCCATTTCTCTAATCACCTTATAGATTTTGTTTTCAGTCTATTTGCAAGTAAAATATCTCTTGCATCTAATACTTCCTCTTTTCATTTTTCTTACATTTTAAAAGGAATTTTTGCTTTTTTATAAAGTTTCTCATAATCTGGACTTTGCAGATTGCAACCTTATGTTGCTTGTAAAATGCTTCTCAATGTCCTGTTATTCCTATAGATCAGTAAATAAATCTAGAAACTTGGTGGTTTTGTTACTACTATTGTTACTTTTTTTTGAAGGTATATAATATCTAATTCTACCTTTCTATATGAACTGTTGGTGATTGCTGCCTCGATCTATTAATTCTTTGAGGGTTGCAAAATTATCAAAATCTCATTCTAGTTTTTGCAGACTGGCTATGTTCTAAAGTCCTCCACTATTATCCAGACTTTTCATTGAGCCAATGTCCACATGAGGTCAAAGCTTAAGTGCTTTGGAGATAATCTCACTTGTGAATATTAGTTAAAATGTTCTATAAAGAAAAATTCATCCTCATCAACTATTCATTTATTCATCAATAAGGTATACATTTTATATATAAAAATACAGGCAGAATGTTCAAATATACCCCCGTTTTCAAAATAATGAGTTGGTCTAAAGCATTTATCACAGGTGAGAACTAAGGGTTATTTTAATTGGATAAAGATCATTATAAATGCATGGATTTAAACATATATAATGTGTTTCTATTCATTTTGGTTATTATTTTTATTGATGCACAAAGTATCCTATTTTTTTTGCTGGTTGGGGACATTCTGACATGACCATAGTAGCCTTAGATAGATTCTTTCCTATCTGGTAAGACTAGATATTTCAGTTTTATCTTGTAAATTTAAACTCATATCCAAAATTAGCAATATCTCTATAAAAGATTGTTTTTTTCTTAGAAAATATTATTTCAAGATCACATTGAAGAATGTTCATTGCTATCAAGATGTTCACTGTTTCTAGGTTTCTAGGCCTTTTTGGTGAACACAGATACTAGAAAATATTGTTAGAAATATGTATGTATGTATGTATGTATGTATGGAAAGACAGAGATATATAAATGAAACCATTTGAAACAGTTCTCTTCGTGTGATTGTATACCAAGTAGATATGATTGTTTCATTTAACTTTGACTTTTAAAGTTTCCTTTTCATTTATATATATATGTATATATATAGTAGGATCATTCCCCTGCTTCCTCTTTTCCAGATACATGGTAGAACATCTTCATGCTTTCTCTACCTTGCTTTTTCTTTTAAAAATATATCCTGGAAATCACTCTATGGCTTAGATTTTCCTCATTCCTTTTGACATCTAAATAGTACTCCAAGGTTTACTACTTCCCTAGTTACTCATGAAAAGTGTAATAAAATAAATTTTCCAACATTAATCTATAAAATGACTCAACTTGCTTTTTAAGAAATTGCCAAGAGCGATGTCAGTAAAGTGACCAAGGAGCCAGCTTCACGCTCCTATTCCCTAATAGAAATATTGAAAAACAAGCAGAAACTGTCAGGACCAATGTTGTTAGAACTTTGGAATATAGCAAAGAGCTCAGAGTAACCAAGTGAACACAGAATCAAGAAAAAATTAACTTAAAAACAGTAGGAAAGCTTTCAGGCATTTTGCTGGCCTGAGCCCCACTCCCGCTTGGGCTCGGCAACAGTCTTGAAAACAGCAGCCTTGTGCTCAGTGTGGGACCCTAGTTCTTGGTTTCAGAGGAAGCAGAGCCGAATTTATTTGCAAATTATTATGCAAGATTGTTCTAACCTGACCAGAGGCTACCTGAAGGAACAATAATGCAAGCTGCTCATCTCTGTTTTGCTTAACTTGAAACTCACTGAGGCCAGTAAAACAGAGGGCATTATTTGAAAACACTGCAAAGTGGATGAACAATTTGCAGACACCCTAAGGCAAGAGATAACAGTTGAGACATAAACCAAATAGCCTAAGCCTTAGGTGGAAAAGCTGGAGAGAGCAATCTTTGTGAAACTGGAACAAACAAAAGCACCCATATTTGTAGAATTTAGAAAGCCATACAAATGCCCAGGGCAAGATGCATGCTCAGAAAAGACCTCATGTGGACATTAGCCTCAATGAAAAGTTGGGCCAATTGTGGAGGGCTTTAGAACACAGCCAATCTGCAAAATCTAGAAAATACTTTTTTTCCTTTTTATCTTTTTTACCTCTGGTGTTCAAGAAAATCTCCATCAAACAAAAGATGAAAAGCTCAGGAACAGAGACTTCAGAGATTGCATATGAAAGAAATATTGTCTCTGCAAAAATAGTTTGGAAAAGTCACTGGGAAAATGGACTACTACAATCTTTAACAATCAAAAAGAACAAATACACACACACAAAAAAACAAAAACCCTGGGGAAAGGGGTGAATCTAATTTCCAGGGTTATCATATTACAATATTTAAATGTCTAGTTTTCAACAACACAAAATCACAAGACATACAAACTCCCAGGAAACTATATGCTATCTACAAGAGAATTATTTTAGATATAAAGGCATGAATAGGTTGAAAATGAAAGAATGCAAAAGGATAATCAATGCAAATGGTAACCAAAAGAGAGATAAGTGGTTAAACTAATACAAGAAAAAATAAGACTTTAAGTCAAAACTGTTAAAAGAGACAGAGAAGGACACTACATGTGAATGTGTCAAATCATCAAAAGAAAATATCAATTATCAACACATAAGCACCAAACTACAGATCTTCAAAATACAGCAAACATTAACAGAACTTAAGAGAAAATAAGTGTATAATAGTAATTGGAGACTTTAAAACACCACTTTTAATAATTAATAGAACACCTAGACAGAAGATCAATAAGGGAATAGAACACTTGAACAACATTATAAATCCACTAGACCTAACAAACATATCTAGAACACTCTACCCAACAATGAGAGTATATCCTTCTCAAGTGCACATGGAATGTTGACCAGGAGAGATTATATGTTAGACCACAAAAACTTAATAAATTTTAAATTTTGAAATCATACAAAGTATTTTCTCTGACCGCAATGTAATGAAGCTAAGAGTCAACCAAAGAAAATTTACAAATATGTGAAAATTAAGCAACATATTTATAGACAACCAATGGGTCAAAGAATCAAAGGGGTAATTAGAAAATAACTTACGAATGAAAATAGAAAGAAAAAAAAACCACAACATACCAAAACTTATGGGATGTAATAAAGGTAGTACTGAGAGAAATTTATAGCTATAAATGCCCACATTAAAAATAAAGATCTCATTTCAATAACCTGACTTTATATCTTATGAAGCTAGAAAATAAAATACTGCACTGAGAATGATAAGGAAATAAGATTAAAGTTAAATAAAATAGAGAATAGAAAGACAACAAACAGAATCAACAAAACCAAAATTGGTTCTTTGAAAAGTTCAAGAAAATTGAAAAACCTTTAGCTAGACTGACCAAAAAAAAAAAAAAAAGAGAGAGGAGCAAATAACTAAAATCACAAATAAGAGTGTGGACATTACTTCCAACCTTTAAGGGGAAAAAAAAAAAAAAGATATAAGAAAATACTATGAACTACACCAAAAAATAGATAACATAAATGAAAAGACCAAATTCCTGGAAACACAAATTACATAAACCCATTCAAGAAGAAATAATCTCAGTAGACCTTTAATGAATAAAGAGATTAAATCAGTAATTAAGACTACCAACAAAGAAAAACCCAAGATCAGATGACTTTACTGTTGAATTTTACTAAATATTTAGATAATTAACATTAATTTTTCTAAACTCTTCTAAAAAATACTAGAGAAAGTATCAATTTCTAACTCATTTTATAAAGCCAGCATTGCTCTGACACTAAAGTTAGATAAAGCTATCACAAGAAAATAAACATCCAAACAAATATCCTTTATGAATATAGATGTTAAAATACTCAGTGAAATATTAGCAAACAAAATCTAACAGCATTAACAGGTTAAAAGGATGACCAAGGGGAACTTATCCCAGGAATGCAAGGGTGGTTCAACTTTAGAATAATCAGTCATTGCCATACATCACATTAATAAGATAATAAGATGAAGGAAACACACACACACACACACACACACACACACACACACACACACAATCATCTCAATTGATACAAAAAAGGTATTTGATAAAAACCCAGCACCCTTTCATGATAAAAACACTCAAAAATCTAGGGATAAGGAAACTTTCATGACATGATAAAAAAGCAGTTATGAAAAACCCATAGCTAAAGTTATACTCAATGGTGAAAGACTGAAAGTGTCCCTCTTAAGAAAAGAATAAGCCAATAATGCCCATTTTCCCTGCTGTTATGCAATGTTTCACTGTAAGTTCTAGCCAGAGCAATTAGACATGAAAAAGGACTAAAAATATCCAAATTGGAAAGGAAGAAGTAAAATTATTTTTGTTTTCCTATGAATCTATATATTTAAAATCCCAAAGAATCCACAACTACTAGACTTAATAAATGAAGTCAGCAAAATCACAGCTAACAAGATCAGTGTGTAAAAATCAACTTGTCTACAGAAGACCTATCTTAAAATAGCTAAAGAAATTTCTCTGAAGAGAAAAAAAGTGATAAAAGAAGGAATCTCTGAATATTAGGAAGGAAGAAAAACTGAAAGAGTAAAACAATACAATTCCCTTCTATTTAGTTTCCTAAAGTACTTGATGGCTGAAGCAAAAATATAACACTGTTAAAGTGATTCAAAATGTATGTAGAAGAAATACTTAAAACAATTATAACTTGGGAGAGGGACATAAAGTGAAGTAAAGTTTCTACACTTGAACTGGCAAAATCACACTATGATAAGTTATGTATATATAACATAACACTTAGAGCAACCACTAAAAAATGTATACAATAGGATGCACTCAAAAATCACTATAAATAAATCAAAATGAAATTCTAAAAATTGTTCAAGTAATGCTCAGGAAAGTAAGAAAACTGGGAAATTGAAAACAGAAAAAATAAAATGGCAAGCTTAAGTTCTTACAGACCAATAATTATATTAACTGTAAATGGTCTAAATATACCAATTAAAAGATAGATATGGTAGAATGTATATTTAAAATACAACTGTATACTTTCTATAAGATATTCACTTCAAATATAATGACATAGGCAGGTTGAAATTAAAAGGATAGAAAAAGATATATCATGCAAACATTACTTAAAAGGAGACAGAAGGGACTATATCGACATCAGGTAAAGTATTTTTCAAAGCAAAGAAAATTACCAGAGACAAAGAGGAACATTATATAATGATTAAATCGTCACTCCACCAAGAAGACACAATAATCCTAAATGTATATGTATCAAACAGAACTGCAAAACATGTGAAACAAAAATAGAATTAAAAGAAATAGACAAATTTACCATTGTAGCTGGAAAATTTAACATTCTTCTCTTAACAACTGATAAACAACTAGACAGAAAATCAATCAGGATATAGAATAACTCAACAATACCATCAACCAATAAAATCTAAACAGTATTACAAGAACACTCCACCCAACGACAAAAGAATACGCACTTTTCAGTGCTCATGGAGTATATACTAAGATAAACAATATCCAGGGACCTAAAGCCTCAACAAATTTAACAGAATTGAAATCACGAGGAGTGTGTTCTTTAACCACAACAGAATAAAACTAGAAATTAATAACATATCAGGAAAATCTCCACAAATTTGGAAACTAAATAGCATACTTCTAAATACTCCATGGAACAAAGACTAGTGACTAAATCTCAAGGGATAATTTACAAATTTACAATGAACTGTACACATATGAAAATGCAACATGTATCAAAGTTTGTGCAACAGCTAAAGCAGTGCAATTTAATAAAGCAGAAAAATTATAACACTAAATGCTTACAAAAGAGAGAAAATCTTAATCAATAATCTAAGCTCTTACCTCAAGAATCTAGAAAAGAGAAAAGCAAAATGAACCCAAAGCAAGCAGAAGGAAATAATAAAGAGCAGAAATCAATGAAATTGAAAACAGAAAAATAGAGAAAAATCAATGAAACTCAAAGCTGATTCCTTAAAAAGGTCAGTAAAATTGATAAGCCTTTAACATGACTAAAAACAACAACGAAAGTAACAGAGAAGGCACATATTACCAATATCAGGGATGAAAAAGGAGATATTATTACAAACCCAGTGGACATCAAAGAGGTTAGGGAATACAATAAACAATTCTACACATACATAAATTTGACACCCTTAATAAAACGGTCCAATTCCTTGAAAAACACTAATTCAATAAGAAATACATTTTGATAGCCATATAACTATTAAAGAAATTGAATTTTTAAAAACTCTCAAAGAGGAAATAACTAGGCTTAAATAGTTTTACTGTAGAATTCTTAATAAAACATTTATTTAAAAAAAAGTGCCAAATCTATATAATCTCAGAAAATATAAAAGGGAAAGTGTTTTATTTTTAGCATTTCCCTAATATAAAATCCAATGACAAAGAGTACAAATAAATTACAGATCAATATCCCTCACAAATGCAAATATAAAAATCCTTAACAAAATATTAGCAAATAGAATTCAACAATACTATATATAATTATACACCTTGATCAAGAGAGATTTAGTCCAGGGATGTAAGGCTGGTTCCATATTCCAAAATCAATGTAATCTACCATATGAACAGGCTAAACAAGAAAAATCACATGATCAGTCACAGGAAAAAAAAAAAAAAACATTTGACAAAATTCAACACAAACTCATGATAAAAACTCTCAGAAAACAAGAAGGGAAAGAAGTTACTCAACTTGATATAGAGAATCTAAAAAGACAAATAGCTAAATTGTACTTAAATGGCAAAAGAAAATGCCTGTCCCCTAAGCTTGGGATTAAGGCAAGGATATTTACTTTCACCTCTTTCATTTAACTCATTGCTAGAAGTTTTAGCCAGTACAATAAGGAAATAAAAGGCATACAGATAAGAAGGGAAATAAAAAAATTGTCCCTATTTTGAAGATGATGTAATTGTCTATGTAGAAAACCAATCAACCTACAAAAATCTAGTGTGAGTTTAGAAAGGTCACGGGATACAAGATAAACACAGAAAAATCAATTTATTTCTAAATACTAGCAAAGAATACGTGAACATAAAATTCCATTTAAACTCATACAAAAATTAAATACTTAGGAGTAAATCTAACAAACCACAAACAGAGTGTACATGCTGGAAAAAAAATTAAAGAAACCAAAGATCTAAATAAATGAAGAGACATACCATTATCTTTTTTGGAAGACTAAACATAATATTCCTCAAATTCATATAGGGGTTTCATGCAATTCCTTTCAAAATTCTAGCAATATTTCTTATAGATGCATACAAAAATCACTATAAAATTTATATTCTAAGGCAAAGGAACTAGAATAGCTAAAACAATTTTTATAAAAGAATAAAGTGTAAGAAATCAGTCTACCCAATTTCAAGACTTACTACATAGCTACAGTAATTAATACTCTGGTACTGACAGAGGGACAGACACATGATCAATGGAAAAGAATAGAGTACTTGGATATAGATCGACACAATATATATGCAACTAACTTTGACAAAGATGGAAAAGCAATTCAATGGAGGAAAGACGGTCTTTTCAAAATATGATGCTGGAGCAATTGAACATCCAGGCAAAAAAAATTAACCTTGACCTAAACCTCACCCTTTATGTAAAAATTAACTCTCAATGAATCAAGGACTTAAATGTAAAACTTAAAATGAAAAAAAAACTTTTAGAAAAAAAAATACAGAAGAAAATCTTCAGGATGTAGGACTAGGCAAAGAGTTCTTAAGACTTGACACATTTTGGACAAATTTGCACGATCCATTAAAAAGAAACACTGATATATACCACTTGGTACTCAACACTCCAAGCCAGAAGTCTTGTCTTTTATACATACACCTTTAAAGCCAATGTCAGATATACCTGCAGAAAGATGCCCTATCTCCTTCTCCCTTTTCCTCACTTTTTCTTCCTCTTTCACTCCCCTCTTCTCTCACACGTCCCCAGTTCTGAGAGCCCCCAAGGGCAAATGAAGGATTTGAGATAGGAGCTTGGCAGTTCAATAGGAAAGGCTTCCTCAAAGTCAGGCAGGGACTGAGTGCACTGCTGGTATGGGCCCAGATTGGGTAAGTAATGACACCAAATAACCAAATGTGGCAGGTATAAATAAGGACACATCATTATTAACATGGCTAAAAACAAATTTGTATCACTTGGCACAGAAATTGGTAAGAAACGTGTTTTTGGAGGTAAGGTATACTAGTGGGAGGTATGAGTTCACAAGAACATCCAAAGACCTTTTGATGAAGGAGGCTCACATTTGAAGCTTAGGGATAGAAAAAAATAGATTTTGGTTAGAACACATGTAGGTTGAGGGCAATTTGCTGGGTGTGGTGCTAGGAGAAGCAGGCCAGTGCAGTCAGAAACAGACTCTGCAGAGGGTGCAAGCTTTCAGTTATAAGATGAATAAACCCTGGAGACTAATGTACAGCATAGTGATTATAATCAATAATTTATTACAAACTTGAAATTTGCTGAGAGTAGATCTCATGTTCTCATCACATACACACACAGAAGTAACTATGAGAGGTGGTGGATATGTTAAATAGTTTGTGGTAATCATTTCACAATGCATACATACATCAAAACTGCATTGTACACATGATGTTTGTCAAAAATAAAGTTTTTAAAGAACACAAGATCAGGAATGAGGCCTTTCAAATGAATGCTTAGGAAGTCTTTGTGACTTTCCAGGCTCTCAGTAGTGTATGAGGCTCTTCTATTTTTGGAGCATCTTTAAAAAACCTAGCAGCCTTTGACAGCAAGAATCAAGGAACATTAGACCTCAAAGAGTGCTTAGAGGTCACCGATTCTCACTGCAGCATGCTTCTTAGTAAAAGAATTGAGGTAGAGCATAAGTGGTGTCCTAAGGTTCTAAACAAGTTCACAACAAAGGTAGGACTAGGACCCAGGTCTCCTTATTCCTATTTCTTTAGTACTCTGACTTCATTGCAGTCCTTTAGTTTAAGCACGTAACTCAGATATAATGGGGAGGAAGAAATGAGTGGTTCCTCTGCTCCTTGAAATGGGGGTAAGATTCTCTTTAAACCCCTACAACTTCTGGTAGTCTAAAGCCCTCTAAAAGATTTCTCCAAATTCCTAAAGTATAGGGGTTGGCTAATGTTCTCCTGCCTTTAAGGAGGGTCTTTCTAGGGTGCTACCTCTCAACACCACATGCCACAGCCAGACACTCAGACTGTCATATCCACAATATCCACCCAATAGTGTTATATACCTCCTGCCAGAGATTCAAGGGAGCGGGCTTAATCACTTATTTAAATTTTTAAATTGGCTTCTAGATGTGTCAACTTTTTTCACTGGCAATTTTCAACCAGTATTTAGAAACTAAAGGCTGAAATCAACAAACTTTCTTCAACTAAATAACACCTGCATATCACTGGTTTTTCTTAGGCATCCAGCAGTGACATATAGTACAGATATATAATAGAGACAATTTAGATGCCCTATAATATTGGCCAGAGAAGAAAGTGAGGCCTAGAGAATCCAATTCAGGGAAACTAAAGTGACTTCTTTAAAAATCAGTTTAATAGTCACTGAAAATAGTATCTTATTTTTTAGTAACTTGCTAAATTTCTGCATAATCAGTTTCCACATCATGGTTATTCTATCAAATTAAATAAGAGCCAAAACAAAGAAACAAGCCTTATAAAAGTAAAATGTTAAATAAATGGCAGTTATTAATATCTATGGAATGTCATATGTAAGTAACAGAATGAGCCCTTGCACTTATGGGGTCTTCAGTCATTTGGATTACGGTACGAACATGTACATATTTTTTTGCCCCAAAATACACAAGCAAGCCACCACCACACGAAGCCACTTATATAACCAATTTTAGACTTGGGTATATTTGTCGAGAACTAAAATGTACTAGGCATCAGTATCATTTTACATGTGGTTACAGAAAGTGAATGGAACTGGAATAGGAAAAAAATTTACACTAATTAAACAGAGATATATTAGGTTTACTTTGTAAAGAAGAAATAATACTCCCAGAACATCCCAAGTCCTTGAACACAGTAAAGAACACATGAGTCAGAGACCAATGACTTAACAGATGACTTTATTAAGAGGACAAGATTGGTGTTTGTTTCAAAACATCCAGGAAAACAAGTACACACTTATACAATACTTTGGTTTAAAAATTATTCATAATATCAATGTTAATCCTGATGTTTAAAGAATCAAATGGGACACAGGTGTGAAAAACAAACCATAAAAACACAAGCTTGCATAGATGAATTAATGTAGGTGTTTAAGTGGCATTTAAGGGAGGTTTGAATACTGGAGAGTCCAAATGACATTTCCACCTCAACCTCCCAAGACATATGAAAGTCACCAGCACCGTGTTTCTCATTTTCCTCCATTGGACCATGAGCAGGAACAACTTGTCCTGTATGAGGGTGAATTGAAATAGGCTGTTTCCATTAGCCTAGTCCAGATGGGTTGTGTACATACTCACCAATACCCAACACCAGTCACCTTTAAGGCATCCACAAAATGTCCCTCACAGTTTCACTTAATCTCTAGATAGGCATGTGGTTTGAGGTGGCCTCTGTTTTGTCCTCAGACAGGCAACTGTATTCCATTAAGGTTCTACTTAGTTCTATGAAGTAACTATTTCAAAGCTGCCTTTTCCTCTGAGGTTTGGCTACAAATTAATGAGCTCGAGATAATATCTCACTTGTTTTTCAAACATACCCACATTCAAAATGTCACAAGAGTTCTTACCAAAGAATCTGAAACTGCCTGGGTACCGTGAAATATCTCTCTCTCATGAGAATACTTTTCCAAACTATGAGACAAAGGACAGCACCACCTCAAATTTCCTGAGCAACTTGATTTATATGAGCAAACTCTTGTACTTTATAATTAAGCACCTTTTCAAAATATAATATTGTGCTGGGATGGATTCTTAAGGAAAACTCCATTAGAGAATTCTCATTTTGGAACATTTTTAGGTTATCTTCCCACTATACCATCTCATTATTTACAATACTTTGTGAAATAAATATTGAGTTGCCTTTAAGAGGCAGGTGAAAAATATAGCTATTTCTGAGAAAGGGCATTTGGCGTTCAGTTTATAGCAAGGGCTTAAGTTAGAGCCTATGGTGATTTTGGAGATTAACTCAATCAGAATTTTTTTTTTTTTTAATTCTGACATCAAAAACTTACTAAATGTAACAGCTAGAAACTATTTTAGCAATTATGGTCTGAAATTCAGTGCAACAAAAGCATATCCCAAGTATATCATATGTAATAGTATATTCTCTCAACTGTCTTCTCTTCATTGGCCTTAATCCTTGCTCTTTTGTGAAGGAAATGTCACTCAAACCCTGTCTTTCAGTTCTTGCATTCTTTGTAGAGGAACCTCAGCAATAAATAATGGGGCACTGAGTTACACAATTAATTCTGTTCTTATCTGAAATGCTGAACCCAGTGTAGTGCTCCTTATGCTATAAAGAGTTACTCAAAAACATTTTCTAGTATGCTAAGAATACAGAAAAAAACATATTAAATCTATTAGGAACATATTTCCAGGTAGTTTTCACAAATATATACGGGAAAGAGAATGTTTTTTAGGACCAGATAGTTCCACAAATTAACATGATTACTTAGATAATTCTGTTAGTCTGTGGTGTCAAATACAACCTTAAAAAAACACTCCAGTGTCTTCCCCACTACAGCATTAATTTTCCTGGTTAATTCTCTCTTAAAAGTAATAAAACAGACAGACTCTTCACATCAACAAATTTCCAAATTCAAGTAAATACCTCTTTTTTGTTTGATTTTTCTCTTTTTGCTGTTAATGGTATGCATTTCAATACCCAAGAGTGTTGGTGAGATTCTTACATAATGACTGACTTCACTGTGTAACTGAACCTTTGAAAATAACTTCTACACAGTCACGATGGGAAAAGACAGTCAATTCTCAATTACTCAGGATGTGATTGTCTGAAGAATCGGGCCAGGAAATTCTCCCTTTCCTACCGGCTTTTTTGGTCATGTTGCTGCTCATCCATAGAGAGGCAACTTGAAATGAAATGATCTATCTACCAGTTTACAGGCCAACCACAGCTCGGTGGGAGGAGGTCCAAAGCTCCAGGTAACAAGGATGTTGGGGGATCACCTGTGAATTTTATAGCTCAATGGTGAGTTGACAGTTGTTCACATATACGAAGTACAATACATTGACCTTGGTTGGAACCAAACTAATTTAAGGCAATATTGCTCCTCACAGGCAATGCTGGCATAAAGTGCAGGTCTCAACAGAAAAGTGACTCTGTAGAAGTAAGATTTTCCCAGTTTATCCCTTCTCTTCTTGCCTTCCCTGGAATTAGGTTTCAGCATTCCAACAACAGTTAAAAGGCAGGAGCGGCAACAGCCTCAACACCTCCCTTTAATGATAAATGTTATCAAGGGTAAAAGATTCTTCCAGCAAAAATTTGGACGACTTGTACCCCATGCAGCATTACCAGGACAGTCTCCAGGCTGCTTCTCCCTGCCCATATTACCTGTTATGGGTTAAGAGGAAAAGGGATTGTAGCAGTAAGATAAGCAGTTATGGCTTTAGGACTCACAGGCACCGCCAGATGTGAGGAGAAAATGGGACCTAATTTTAGTAACACTTCTCTATGAACAGTAAGTAATGAATGAAGTACTTTAAAAGTCTGTTTTTTCCTTTTCGCTGAAAGAGCAGGTATTGATTTTTTATGATTGTTTCTGAAAAGCCAATGTTATCAGAATACGGCACACTACGTATAGTAAATCTACCTGATCGGTGTTCCCTGCCCACATAAACAAATATTCCCTATATAAACACTGTTTTCTCAAAAGCAACCTTTGAATTCTGTTCTCAGTCCTTTTAAATCTGAGTACACACGGTCTTGTTCCTTTCTTAGGCTGAAGATCTTACAGTCAATCGCCACAGCTGTCCTTCAAGAAAATCACTACTGAATAAATGCATAATCTTGGTATTCCCCCAAAGTGACTTTTATACAAAGGCGACACTCATTAGAAATCAAGGCCCTAAAATGTTAACCACTTATGTGGTAAACTGAATGCACCATATTATAGCAAGTGTTTCCAAAGAACGATTTGGCACAAAACAAAATTTAGAGAGTATTGACAGTATTAAAGAAAAATACTTATCAGTTAAAAGTTAATTATTTTTATACCCAAAAGTCCTGACATTGAGGGAATGGTAGGACAATGTCGACAATGAATTTATTCATCATCCAGTTCAGCTGCAGGCCACAGTAGAGAAGGGAAAAGTCGGTCCAGTTCATAGTTTCCTTTGTGGGTTCAGTGGAACACAAAGTCCAAGGTCACCCATTTTGGAATATTGGTCCAAGTGGCCACTGCCATTCTGAAAAGATTTTCCTCTTAGGAGCATCTATCCATATCTTTCTTTCCTAATTTAGATGTATCTCTATGATCAAAAGCCATATAGTCTTTCTTGAAGTTCATTAGTCTGTTGCTGGTTATAGTAAAGTCACTTGAGAAATAGTAATTCAGTGGTACACAAAGTCACTTTCTAAAAATCTCAATGTTCTTTTAAAGCATGTGTAGCAACTGTCCAGTCTTCCAATAAAATAATTATGTCTGACAATGGTTTGATACTACGGTCAAATTTTTTTCAACTCATAACATTTAATCTTACCCTCATCTCACCTTGCTTCCAGGCAACGACTTACAAAAGGTTAGGTTTGGGGGAGGGGATCTACATGTGCAGTCGCCTTCTAAGAGTCCTTAATATATTGTGCTCGTTCTGCAATACTGGTGTTAATGGAGCCGGGCCTTCGGAGAACAGAGGTATAGAAAGATTTTCCAAGGCCAAAAATATTAGTTTACATCACAACATTAAAGCATAATACATTGTGTACCTAAAAATTAAAATGTGTGTCTTCCAGCAGTCGGAACAGGAACAAAATAAATGCTTCCACATTTATATTAAAATGACAAAGTGAAAAGCAGAGAACACAGTGAAGAACATTTGGCAGTTCCTTAAAATATAGCTGTTAGCTGCTTCTGTAGTCACAAAGATAATTACGTTATTTGAATGAAAATAAGAAAATGTAACTGGTTGAGTTGGATTTTTGTCTCATTCACAGGGAAAGAACTACTATGATACTCTTTAAAAAGTGTTTGCTATACAAAAAAATTAAATTAAATTAAATATTAAAAAATTCTAATCTGTTAAAAACCTAAAAAAAAAATCAAATTTTCAATACAGATGTTGAATTGGGTATCACAAGGGAAATATCACCTTTGGTCACTCACCAAGACAGTTTAAACATTAACATCCTGGTTAAGTGTTAAGTGGTCTGATATTTTTGAATAAAAGATATCTGGTTAGCATTTTATAATAATAATAAATATAACTGGATGAAGTACATGAGAGGTAAGAGGAATGCAGAATTGTAAAAGTAAAACTAATCATTGCGTGATAGAAAAATAAACATTTATAAAATAAAAAATATGGCAAATGATGTTGCCCATTTGCCTAATTATCAAATAAAAATAGTTTTTGTTTTTTTTTTTTCTTTAAAGTTACCATAAAAACTTCTAAAAACATGAAGCAAAATCACAGGGCAGACAAAGAAAAATATAACATTACTATAAGTCAATAAAGCCCAAGCTTTGGATATTGAAACCACCCTCTGGAATTGGACTTAAGGCCAGGACCTCCAATTTGTTTGCCCTCGACTAAATGAAGATTTTTCTTCATTCACTTCATCACGGCCATTCGAAGTCCTGTTATCTTCCCTTTCCCCATTTCTCCAAAATGATTAACTACCTTAGAGTTCTGTTACTTTAACATTCCCCAAAATTTAACTCTTAGATATGTTTTACTCAAGTTCCTAAAATCCAAAAACTTTATGAAATTAAGTCTCTTTCTCAAAACGAAATACCAAAATCCACTCTCGGAAACTGCCCTAAATAGCTTCCTGACCACTGCCTGACTTTAAAGACTATCTGGAAAGATAAGGCAAACAGAAGGCATTTCACAGTGGGAAAAGAACAAATTAATAACTTTTTCTCTAGTCACCTACATATTTCTTTCCTAAACAAACAACACAATAGCATACTAGAATGCCAAAAACATCAGATTCAAACGAAGAAAAATAGGAAGTCAAGCTGCAGGGATATTATTTTTTTATATAGCATGACTGCTTTTTGTGTTAACTAGTACAAGAAAATAAGCATTTCCATATGGTTAGAAACTCCGCAAAGACTCTAGATTTCTTGAAGAGTCGTTTAAAGTTCTTGTATAAAGGATCCAATGACCATGTATCATTAATGAAAGTGTAGAACCAAATAGTGGGATAAAGAACCACTTTATCAACTTCATGTTGAATGAATCTAATTATTGACAAATAGACTAAATATTTTTGAGAGGTTGCGAATAAATACTGCTATGTTTTAAGCAAGAGGAAAACTTCAATCTATGACCAGAGAGAATGACTGTATCATCACTTATGTAAATATCTTCCCAATTCCATTCGCCTTGACTATAAGTAAATGTAAAAAAGGAATAGAAAGTTTTTCATTTTTAGTTGACTTTGCACAGACCTGAGTTTAAATACCACAGAATTAAATTTTTGCCAATAAATACTAACAAATGGGCGATGCCCAGTGGCTTCAGAAAGCCTTGCTATTGAAGAAGCAAAAGCAAAGAAAGTGTTAGAGAATGATTGTGATTTTTTTTTCTTTCCTAAAGACTACAAAAAGCAAAAGGGCCCTGTCTTTCAATATATCATACACTAATGGACCAAAAAAGTTATTACTTATATTCTTTTATTCTGCATTGTGTCCAAACATTGTTTTACCTTGATCATTATCTTCATGAAATTCTAATTGCTAAATAAAGCCTAGTCCCTAGCTACTAATATGCCATACCTAACAAAAATGGCATTTCATAGGTCTCTTACATACTATATCCCAGGAAGCATATGCAGCATAGAGGTGGTCAATATTCAGAAGCCAGATTTTCTTGTACTGCCCAAGTGATCAGGAATAACCAAAACATTTTAAATGAATTAAAATTATTTATGGTCAGAAAAACACTTGAAGATAAATCCCAAGAATACAAACATAGAAAGAAAAAATAAGTGTGGAATGCCTTCTGTATCATCCAGTAACATTTGCTACAGCGAGTCCGTTTTCAAGGCAGATTCCTAGGTTTTTACTGCTTATAATGGAAACCTGGGGAGGGGGAGGAAAAAGAAGAAACACAATTAAAAAAAATTCTTTGAAACTCAGCAATCTACAGATTCAATGTAATCCCTATCAAAACACCAATGGCATTTTTCATAGAACTAGATCAAATAATCCTAAAATTTATATGGAACCACAGAGAAGATCCTGAATAGCCAAAGAAATCTTGAGAAAGAACAGAGTTCTACCTGACAACCAACTATACCACAAGGATATATAGTAATCAAAACAGCATGGTACAGGCATAAAAAAAGATGCACAGATCAATGGAACAGAATGAAGAGCCTAGAAATAAACCTATGCCTATATGGTCAGTTAATCTATGACAAAGGAGGCAAGAATATACAATGGGGTAAAGACAGTCTCTTCAATAAATGATGTTGGGAAAACTGGACAGATACATGCAAAAAGAAAAAAAAAAAAAGAAACTAGAGTATTTTATTATACCACATACAAGAATATATTCAAAATAGATTAAAGACAAATGTAAGACCCCCAAAACCATAAAACTCCTTGAAAAAGTCATAGGCGATAAACTCTGACACAGTTCTTAGAAATATTTTTTTGGATCTATACCTTCGGGCAAGGGAAAAAAAAGAAAAAATAAACAAATGGAACTAAGTCAAAGTAAGAAGTTTATGCATAGCAAAGGAAACCATCAACGTAAAAGAAAAGACAGCCTACTCCAGCGGTCCCCAACCTTTTTGACACCAAGGACCGGTGCTCCTATGAGAATCTAATGCCTGATGGTCTAAGGTGGAGCTGAGGCGGTGATGCCAGAGCTGGGGGAGCAGCTGCAAATAGAAATGAAGCTTTGCTTGCTTGCCCACTGTTCACCTCCTGCTGTGCAGCCTGGTTCCTAACAGGCCACGGACTGCTACCAGTCAATGTTCCGGGGGGTTGGGGACTCCCGACCTACTGAGAGAAGATATTCGACAATGATATAGCCCAAAAAATAAGGAACTCATAACTTAAGACTAAAAAAACAAGTAATTCGAGTAAAAAATGGGCAGAGGACTTGAAAAGACATTTGTCCAAAGAGGACATACAGAGAGTCAACATGTATGAAAAGATGCTCAATATCACTAATCAACAGGGAAATGCAAATGAAAACCACAATGAGACAGGACCTCATACCTGTCAGAATGACTATCATCAAAAAAATCAACAAACAACAAGTATTGGTGATGATGTGGAGAAAAGGGAACCCTCATGCACTGCTGATGGGATTGCAAACTGGTGCAGCCATTATGGAAAACAATATGGAAGTTCCTCAAAAAATAAAAATAGAACCACCATATAACCCAGCAATTTCATTTCTGGGTATTTATCCAAAGAAACACAACACACCAATTCGAAAAGATATATGCACCCCTATGTTCAGTGCAGCATTATTTACAATAGCCAAGATAAGGAAGCAACCTAAATGTCCATTGACAGATGAATGAATAAAAAAGAGATAGTACATATATACAAAGGAATATTAGTCAGCCATAAAAAAGAATGAATTCTTGCCATTTGTGACAATATGGATGAATTTACAGAGTATTATGCAAAGTGAAATAAGTAAGAGAAAGACAAATACCACACGATGCCACTCATATGTGGAATCGTAAAAACAAAATAAATGAACAAATAAAACAGAAACTCATAGATACAGAGAACAAAGTGATGGTTGCCAGGTGGGAGGAAGGAGGGTTGAGGAGATGAGGGACAAAAAGGAAGGAATTAAGTAGTACAAATTAGCAGTTATAAAAACAGTCACAGGGATTTAAGTATAGCATAGAGACTATAATCAATAATACAATAAGGTTTGGGTTAGGGTTTAGGGTCAGGGTTAAAGTTAAGGAAAAAAAATAATACTATAATAACTGTATGGTGTCAGATGGGTACCAGACTTATTGGGGTGATCACTTCATTAGTTATATGCCTGAAACTAATATAATATTGTATATCAACAATTGAAAAAAAAATTTTAATTTTTGATACTGTTTATCTTTCTGCTCAGGCAAAATAATTTCTTTATTTTTATGCATTTCAAGTGGTTCTTGTTTTCTTTGTTCTTGATTATAATATACTTATATATAGAATCAATGTATTATTTTAATATTATGTATCAAATATATGTCAAAAACAGAAAGATACCCCCTAAAAAGTAATGCAAGCACAGAGTTTGAAAAAAAAAAAAATCATGAGCTACTTCCAGTTAAACCATGCATGGTGAAAAGGCCAGCAAAGGATGGAAATTGCAGTTTATGGGTTGTTTTGATAAAGTCCAACTAATCCCAAATTTTAAATGTCTTCTGTCTTATTCCCAACATTGGATGAATGAAGTAATGGAATAGGAAAGTGGAAGGAGAGCTTTTTAAAAAATACAAATGCCTAGAACCACCCTCCCCTCGAAATTCTGATTTAATTAGTCTGGAGTGGCACCACTACATTGGTATTTTGTAATGACTGAAGAACAAGAAAAAAGCTTGGGAATGCTATCATTACATTAGAAAAGAATAATAAAAACATCACCTAAGAAATCTTCAAAAATCATAGCAAATTATAAATATCAGTAAGACCTAATATTTATAAAGTCTACTGCAATCTGCTTTCATATATTTTACTCATATAATCCAGATAATGCTATGACTATTAAAATCAGGTCCATTTTCTGATGAGGAAATTAATATAAGAAACTACTTTTTCATGATCTCATTTTATGAATGTCATAAAAAATACACATAAGTGAATGCATACACTTTGAAGAGCAACAACAACACTCATTTTAAAGATTTGGTCCAACTTAAATCTCATATTCTTTCTTCATTTTCCTTGCTCCATTTTTCTTTTGCATAAGAGTTTTGTGTGTTGTGTGTATTTCTGTATGTATTTAAAGTCTAATGAATAGAGTCTTGGGCAGATGGAAAACAAGAGCTAGAATAGAAAAATCCCAGTAATTCTAAATGGTAGATACAGCCCCCCTTTAAGAATCTAATGAAAGCAACGAACTCCCTCTTGAAGAAAATGAAAATACACAGAAAAATTTGGCATTCAATTTAAGGTGTTTTGCTTTTGTTTTTGTTTTTTAATTTTCTTTTTTTTAATAAATGAAGAATACTGTAATGTTCTGCTGAGAGGAAGGATAACTTGTTTTTCCATTCTAATGATCTATAAGACAGCATTTGATTTTTCCACCATAGCATGAGTATTTAAAAAGATCCTAAACCTCACCATATATATTTTTCTTACCTTTATAAGAGGACTCTGATTTTGGGAAATGACGTGTGGAATTATGCTGATTTGTAAGAGTGTAATCCAAATCCTCGGCATCTGTCATGGTAGGTGGTGGCGGCCTGAAAGGAAGTCTGAATTTAGAGATATTCTAAGTAGTGATGACTACAATTCCACTGTTTGTTGGATAACATGGTTGAAACAATTTTTTTTTTTTAATTTTTATTGTTTACAAATGCAAAGTCAGAACATTTTAGAATTCTCATTTTACTTACTGGCCAGCTGCTGGACCTCAGACAAATTATTTTATCTTACTGTTCCTTTGTTTTGAAGCACATAATTCAGTGAAAACACATATTTTTGAAAACCTAATATGTGTAAGGCACTGTGTTTAGGGCTAGAGAAACAAAGATTGATGAGATGTAACCACTGTCATTAATGTGAAATTTACTCTGTTTTGGTAGGTTTATATAAAGAAAAAGAAGAAAGAAAGTATAAAAAAGAAGAAATTAATAAAGAAACTTAAGGAATGAAGGAGAAAAAAG
>NW_011888795.1:3849643-3857510 GCF_000151845.1 Pteropus vampyrus
AAAAAAAAAAAATCATGAGCTACTTCCAGTTAAACCATGCATGGTGAAAAGGCCAGCAAAGGATGGAAATTGCAGTTTATGGGTTGTTTTGATAAAGTCCAACTAATCCCAAATTTTAAATGTCTTCTGTCTTATTCCCAACATTGGATGAATGAAGTAATGGAATAGGAAAGTGGAAGGAGAGCTTTTTAAAAAATACAAATGCCTAGAACCACCCTCCCCTCGAAATTCTGATTTAATTAGTCTGGAGTGGCACCACTACATTGGTATTTTGTAATGACTGAAGAACAAGAAAAAAGCTTGGGAATGCTATCATTACATTAGAAAAGAATAATAAAAACATCACCTAAGAAATCTTCAAAAATCATAGCAAATTATAAATATCAGTAAGACCTAATATTTATAAAGTCTACTGCAATCTGCTTTCATATATTTTACTCATATAATCCAGATAATGCTATGACTATTAAAATCAGGTCCATTTTCTGATGAGGAAATTAATATAAGAAACTACTTTTTCATGATCTCATTTTATGAATGTCATAAAAAATACACATAAGTGAATGCATACACTTTGAAGAGCAACAACAACACTCATTTTAAAGATTTGGTCCAACTTAAATCTCATATTCTTTCTTCATTTTCCTTGCTCCATTTTTCTTTTGCATAAGAGTTTTGTGTGTTGTGTGTATTTCTGTATGTATTTAAAGTCTAATGAATAGAGTCTTGGGCAGATGGAAAACAAGAGCTAGAATAGAAAAATCCCAGTAATTCTAAATGGTAGATACAGCCCCCCTTTAAGAATCTAATGAAAGCAACGAACTCCCTCTTGAAGAAAATGAAAATACACAGAAAAATTTGGCATTCAATTTAAGGTGTTTTGCTTTTGTTTTTGTTTTTTAATTTTCTTTTTTTTAATAAATGAAGAATACTGTAATGTTCTGCTGAGAGGAAGGATAACTTGTTTTTCCATTCTAATGATCTATAAGACAGCATTTGATTTTTCCACCATAGCATGAGTATTTAAAAAGATCCTAAACCTCACCATATATATTTTTCTTACCTTTATAAGAGGACTCTGATTTTGGGAAATGACGTGTGGAATTATGCTGATTTGTAAGAGTGTAATCCAAATCCTCGGCATCTGTCATGGTAGGTGGTGGCGGCCTGAAAGGAAGTCTGAATTTAGAGATATTCTAAGTAGTGATGACTACAATTCCACTGTTTGTTGGATAACATGGTAGAAACAATTTTTTTTTTAAATTTTTATTGTTTACAAATGCAAAGTCAGAACATTTTAGAATTCTCATTTTACTTACTGGCCAGCTGCTGGACCTCAGACAAATTATTTTATCTTACTGTTCCTTTGTTTTGAAGCACATAATTCAGTGAAAACACATATTTTTGAAAACCTAATATGTGTAAGGCACTGTGTTTAGGGCTAGAGAAACAAAGATTGATGAGATGTAACCACTGTCATTAATGTGAAATTTACTCTGTTTTGGTAGGTTTATATAAAGAAAAAGAAGAAAGAAAGTATAAAAAAGAAGAAATTAATAAAGAAACTTAAGGAATGAAGGAGAAAAAAGAGGTGAGAGAGTGGCAGGTAAGGAGGGAGGATATCGAGGGAAGAGAAGAGGGGGAGAAAGGAAGGGACATTGGTCGACATAAAATTTACAGCAAAGGTCCTTAATCCACTAGGTGGCAAAGCAGAGCTTAGAGAAGGAAAGGGCAGTAATTTGCAACTTTTCACGTCAAAAGAAAATAGTGTTTTTACTACTCTAAACTTATTATTTTAATCATGTGACATAGAGATTTTGCCAACATTTGGCTTTAATAAAGATCAAGGAAAAACACCTCTCACTTTTTGTTTCCCAAAGGTGTACTCAAATGATGCATTAAAGCCTGGAACTACAGAAGGTTAAGATCTGTCAATATATAACCATGTTGCAGGATGTTTTGTGTAATTATATATACAATGTGAAAGGCATAAGTATTATGAAGTCTGGAAAGTTACAGTTAGTTTGGTACAGTGGGCTCTGTCATATAAAAATAAAAGCAAGTGTTTTCACATTTCTCATCCTGTCCCCAAGCTGTCGGTAGATCTCTCTCTTCCTGGGTATTCAGCCTCTGGAATAGGTCAGCATAGGATGTATAAAGTGAGGACTGTGCTATGGGTTATTATTTCCATTAACCTTTAGGGAAAGTCTGCATGGTAGCTATATCATACACATATTTTAGAGTTAAATTAGGTAAGATAAGGTAAATGATGTCCAATATCACACATTTGTTAAGTAGCAGAGCCAGGGCTCAAACTCAAATGGACTTCAAAACCAGTACTCTTAACTACTATACTATACTCTGTTACAAAAGCATGTATTTTTATCAGCAGCAACATCTTCATTCTAGACTATATATGAGAAAAATGAAAATAAAATACCAAGCAGTATTACCAGTATAACATCCTACAGTTAAAAGAATTTAAAACTTGCTTTAAAACATTCCAATTACAAAGAGGTAGAATTAATTCAGACTTCCAGTGGTTCTCTATTTCCTTAGAGAGTAGAAAGCTTTTAATAGACAAAGAAATTGATTTTTTGCCCATGAATGCTACAAGCTTCAGCTGAGAATTTGCTTTCACTCTTCTACCATTATTACTACCACTGAAGTAAACATCTTGACCTAGCAAGATCCAAGTTTTTCAATCCTTGAAACCATTTCTTTCAGTACAAATGGCTAACTAAACTCTTCTATTGTGATTAAATGTGAAAGAGGAAAATACATTCTGTACAAGATATCTATAAGATAAAAGGCTTTGATTTTTAATTATGAACATATGTTTCGTAAAATTCTTCATTTTTGTTAGGTCATATATAATCTTTCTGTAAATGATATTTAAGACAAATGTTACTCTCAGATCAAAAGAGACTTCAATTCTACTAGTCATAGGTCACTTTTTGCTTACTTATAATAGCCATTTTTAATACAGGATCACTTGATTATTCATTCTGCAATATGCCAAATATTTTTAAGAATACCTATTACATTCCAGAAACTTATTTTCAATTTTAATAAACCCTTTTAAATAGCCATTCCAGATTGTTCTATCTTATCTGCTATCAAAGTTATTAGTGTTCTAAAGATCCCATTGACTTGCAAGAGGGAAAATAACGCCAAAGAGGATTTTCATTCATTTGGCTAAAAAAGCATAATAACCTACAGCTATTTACTCACTGAGAACAAATTAGTGATTATTTTACTTGAATATTGTAGAGATGTAAATAAAATGAAATGATGTAGTACTAAAATCTGCTTTAAAAACTGGCATGTGCTTAATTAAAAGCTACAAGAACCCATTTTATACAATTAAACAGACTACACTGCTATTTCCCTAAGAGCTGTACAAACCTGATATAATTTTCTGAAGGATATTTATCTTCTAAAAGCCTGTAAGTTTAAAAATATAGTACATCTTTTAACTAAGTACATTCCCTTTAAGGAAATAAGCCTAGCAGCTTAAGTGTGGGCAATAAGTGGCAACAACACTGTATGCTTTTCAGTGTGATAAAACTTATGTTTTAAGAATCAATATATTATTAAAAAACCAGGACTAAAATTCAGGGTTTTAATAGATTTTTCAAAATGTCAGATTTAGTGTTATCTTTGTCTTTTTAATGTTCTCTCTCCCTATTCCAATTATATTTTTTTTGAAAAGCAACAGAAAGCAATAAATGAATGAATGAATGAATGAATGAATGAATGGTTGCTTCCCCAGAGCCTTAAAGGTGGACAACTTGAGGTAGAAAGACAGCAGCTGCTCCATAACTATAACCCAAGACTGCTTGAGAGAAGTCAGAAGGTACATATACTATACATAGTTGCACTGATTAGACGGTCTTTAGAACAGACTACAATGACTCAAATAAGTATTTAGAACAGACTACAATGACTTAAATAAGTATTTGCCTAGGACACTGAGACTCACAGAAATGAATTTAAACATGTGTAAATGTCATGCACACACCAATGTGATCATAAAAAATTTTAAACCTGAAATTTTACTTAGGAAAATAGTTGACCTCATCCCTTCTTAGTTGAGGGCATCCTTTCTTCACATACTCCAGCTTCTACAAAATTCCCTATCATCCTAGAATTTAAGACTAGAAACAGTTTGAGAATAATCCTATAAGACTTGATACCACCTCACAATTGCAGATTTCTGGATCTCTTCTCCAAAGAACACACACCTTTCTCAGACAACAACATCTCCTTACTTACCCCAAAGTCAAGTTCCTTACTCTCCTTTGCAGATGTGTCAACTTACCGTGCCGGCCTGTCATTCTTAGAACGGTGAGTTTCCTCACTCTCTTTTGACTTTGAATGTGCTAATTTAGATGTTTTGGGCTATGGATAGGAAAAGAAAAAAAAAAAAAAACACAGAAAACAGTAAACGAACAGAGAAAAAGATCAGTCTTAGAAAATATCTAAATCATGCCAAATTCTCTTTTAGTAATTTTAGGTTACTTACATTCAGTTAAAGAACATAAAATATTTTTAAATACAGCCATTCAGAGATAAAAATAAATAAATTATAGTCACAAAGGTATGTTGGAGGCTGTCAGCGCAGCCAGATGAGTGGACTAAACACACACATGCTCCCCTACAGGGGTGTGCCTGGCCACCCATCATTAACTTAATAGCCACATAGCAGTTGACAAGAACTGGTGGACTCCCAGAGTCTATGGAATCTAGTTTTATGCTCTCAAATTTATTTCTGAAAGCCTGACCTGGGGATGATGATTTTCAAGCCAGAAAACTAAGGGACAGCAGGAGAGAAATTGTACCAGCACCAGTTGAAGAATCTAGAAAGCACAGAAGTCCTGATACCTGCTGGAAACAGGGCCTCTCCTATTACTTTCCTTTTACAAACGCCCTCTCTAGAAAGCCTTTACTGTATGACTTGTCCCCTCCTCCTCTGCTGTTCTTCCATTACGCTTTAATTGGCTACCCTGACCTTGTATTTGTTACTTGTCTACAGTTTGTCTTCCTCTCTATATTACATATTATTATGAGGAAAATATATCTTTGCTTTTCCCTGTAAGTTTAGAGGATCCTTTGCACACAGTAACTAATGAATAAAGTATGATAAATCAAACTTGCAACCACCACATACAACAATTAAATTATTTTACAGCAGAATGAACTGTAGCCACTGACTATTTTCTCTACTATTTCTAATTAATGAGAGGAAGATAACAGTTCAAGCTCATGCTAGACGGTTCTTGCACTCTGACATGAGCAATGATTGCTGGTGATAAAGCATGTCAGTCTGCCATAGATCAAGTTATACCACAGGAAAGAGAAACAGCTGGTATAGGATTAGGAATGAAGTACAACATTAAGCAGACAGGGAAAGTAGAGAGAGGAAGAAAAGGTCACTGGAAATTTGAAAGCATGTGAAAATGCTACATTCTCCTGGAAGTATAGTAAAACTAAAATTACTCATGACCAAAGGCATTTGCATCTCAGTTGGTCTTAAAAAGTGAATGAAATGAATTTTTTAATCTTTGCAGCAACTTTTTAGTTACTTTCAAGAATTCAATATGATTTTTCATAGTGAAACAACTTTTACAAGTCAGATTCACATAATTCAATAAAGATCATTTGTATACCCTAAATATATTTGCAGATTTACCCTAAAAGCAGAGTTCCCTTTTCATTTCCAATTTTACTTCTAATTAAAAGGCAAACAAACAAACAAAAAACAGACCCTACCTTCCAATCATGGTCGTGCTTTCTTTTGTCCAATGATGATTTCTCTCGCTCCTTGGCTTTCTTGTAAGCTTTCTTTTCTTCAGCCATTAGAAGTCTCGCAATTTCCTAAACGAAATCCAGTCAATATCTCTGTTTATAGAGTTGCGAGTAGAAAGTTACTGAGATTTTCCAAAGAATATTGGCTAAACAAACTCATTAACGAACATGAACTCACCTCATCCTGGGCTACTTGAGCTGCTCTTACATCCACCTGTGTAGCCTAAGGTATAAAACACGCAAAACAGAATAATTTAATTGACATCTATATTGCCCATTTTTAAAAATCTTATATAAAAATAAACTGGTATTTGAAACTAGTTGTGATTAACAGCCCTCAAGTTGGTAATCAGTCAGTATACTTTCACCAGCCAGAGTAGGGTCTATTTTTATCAAATTCCACGACAGATTTTTAATTATTAGAACTCAATAATGGAGAAAGAGGGATGTCAAATTCTATCGCTAATGCTTACTCAGTAAATAAACACTCTATTCCTGTTGTTTTGATTTTTCCACCAATAAAAAAGGTATGTTTCTCAACTGATGAAGGACTATAACATCTGTTATATAATCTCAAAAATGATTCAATTCACAAAAAACCTACTCATTCACCTGAACTACTCCATTAAAGTTTACTCACCAAAATTTCTTCTTCTTGCAATTTTCTGGCAATTTCAGCATCATACCATTCTTGATCCCTGTGGGACACACGTGATGGAGTTGAGACAGCTTCTTTCATCGCTCTTGGCTTTATTCCTAGAAAAAACTCAATATAATAAGGCAACCGACATTGTTTTCTGAAAAGTTATCTTCTTTTAGCATCTAACACTGACACTACTGCCGCTATTCCAAAATTCAGTGGAAGGTACACTTGAAATAATTTTATCCCTTAAGCATGGAAGTAGTGATGGAGATAATCCACACACTTAAAGCTACCCACCCAAACCTGCCTGGTAAAAACATCCCTTTCACATAGCTTTTTCAAGAGCAGGAAATCAGGCAAGGAAATTAAAAGAATTTACAGAAAAAAGTAAGAGTTGGAGTTTTGAAGAGGCTAAGCTGTCAAGACTTCTGTTTGCCTCAGCCTTGCATACCTTACTTTAGAGAGACAGAAACAGCATTGCCTGGGAGTTAGTTATGTGACAGTAACTGTGAACCACCTTGTGGCCCCGACATGGCTTCTGCTCTGATGGTCAACAAACTCACTTAGTTTTTATATTTTCCTGTAGCTTTAATCAGTTTAATGTTGTTATTAAATTTTAAGGAAGAGATAATGTAAAATATCAGAGAGCACAATGACTTTAGAGTTCTATTCCTCTCAAAAGGAACTTGGGAAACTGGTGGAGAATTCTGGCTTTTACTTTGAAATTTTATATGCAGCAAGTATTTCTTTTATAACTTTTAATTAACTGGTAAATGCCAATGGTCATTTCAAAATTGTGGATATTTCCCTCTTTGTATCCTTTATAAATTACAATTATTCGACAATGTAGATGCATTATATTCAGAAATAGTAACAACTTTTAATGCAGTGAACAAGATTAACCATCTGGATAGTGACTTCAATAAACAGGATACTGAAGAGCAAAAGAAAACTTACTCCTAATTGCCTATTTCTTTATATCAGTGGTTCTCAGCCTGGGCTATATATTAGAAACACTTGTGGTACTTTAAATAAATATAAAAATCTTTGTCCCAAACTCCAGTGATTCTAATTTAAGTAGCTTGGATAAAATCTGGCCTTTAGTAGTCCATTTTTTGTTGCTGTTGTTTTTTTTAATCTTAACAGTTGATTTATACTCACAATTAGCACTGGAACTACCAGTTTAGTATGTCTATCAAAATAATGGTACATTAAAATAGCTTTATCAAAATGCCTCACCACACTTGATTTGCTTGCTTTAAACAAAAAAGAACAAAAGATAAGACAAGAATATACAACTAAATTCTGGGCAAATGGAAAGAGTTTAAGTTTTCTGGTGAAGCCTTTCTTCGTAGAGTTTTAAACTGGCTTTGAGATAAATCCAAAAGCCACAGAATCATCTACCTTCCCCCC
>NW_011888795.1:3858025-3916600 GCF_000151845.1 Pteropus vampyrus
ATACCACAGAATTAACTGAGAAAATATTTTGTTTTAATTTCCATCAAAGACACTTGGAAGGCATTCAAATGCAATATATTTTTTAATTGATTCGACAGGTTGATAAGGTTGTGACCTCCTGGCAATTAAAGAGAATGATACACAGAACAATGGAAAAGAATAGAGTGCCCGGGAAAAAATCTAAAAATAGATATCAATTAATTTATGACAAAGGAGCCAAAAATATACTATGGGGAAAAAGGAGAGTCTCTTTAATAAATGATGCTGAAAAAAATTGGACAGCCACATGCAAAAGATGAAATCGGACCACTACTTTCATCCATACACAAAAATTAACTTAAAATGGATTAAAGTCTTAAACATAAGCTACGAAACCACAAAACTCCTAGAAAAAAACAAAGGCAGTCAGCTTCTTGACATTGGTTTTGTAGATGATTTTTTTGGGGTTGACACCAAAAGCAAAGGCAACAAATGAAAAAAATAAACAAGTGAGACAAATTAAACTAAAAAGATTCTGTACAGCAAAGGTAATCCATCAATAAAATGAAAAGGCAACCTACTAAATGGGAGAAAATATTTGCAAATCATATATATGATAAGGAATTAATGTCTAAAATATATATAAAGAACTCATAAAATTCAATAGCAAAAAAAAATCTAATTTAAAAATGGGCAGAGGATCTGAACATTAAAAAAAAAAAAGACATACAGGTGGCCAACGGGTACATGGAAAAGTGTTCAACATCACTAATTATCACGGAAATACAAATCAAAACCACGATGAAATACTACCTCACATCTGTTAGAATGGCTATTATTAAAAAGACAAGACATAAATGTTGGTGAGGATGTGGAGAAAAAGGAACCCTTGTGCACTGCTGGTGGGAATGTAAATTGGTGCAGCATTATAGAAAACGGTTTGGATGTTCTTCAAAAAAATAAAAATAGAACTATATCATCCAGCAATTCTACTTCTAGGTATTTACCTGAAAGAAATGAAAACATTAACTCAAAAAGGTATATGCGCTCCCATGTACTGCAGCATAATTTACAATAGCTAAGACATGAACATACACGAAGTGCCCACTGATGGATGAATGGATAAAGGAAATGGGGTTTGCAGTCATGAGCCATTTAACAAGAATATGTTCTGAGAAATGTATTGTTAGGCAATTTCATCATTGTGAGAACATCATAGAGTGCACTTACACAAACCTAGATGGTATAGCCTGTTACACACCTAGGTTGTATGGTACAGCCTAATTGCTCCTAGGCTACAAGTCTGCACAGCATGTTACTATACAAAACAACATGAGATTAAATCAAGCACAAGAGAAAATTACGCAATCAAGAGACACAGTAAACATGAGATGTATGAGGTTACTGTTGGAGTAGCAAGCTAAACTGTTTTACAGCAAAGTTTTTTCTTTTAGTAAGTAGAAAGAGTATACTCTAGAATAACAATAAAAAGTATAGTATAGTAAATACATTAAACCAGTAACATAGATGTTCATTATCATTATCAAGTATTATGTACTAAACATAATTATATGTGTTATATAATTACACATATGACTTTTATATGACTGGCAGTACAGATTTGTTTACACCACCACCACCACAGACAAGTAATTCATTGCACGATGACATTAAGATGGCTACGATGTCACTAGACAATAGGGATTTTTCAGCTCCATTATAATCTTATGGGACCAGTCCCATATGCAGTCTATCACTGACTGAAGTGTCATTATACAATACATGACTGTATATATACAATGAAATATTCAGCCATAAAAAAGAATGAAATCTTGCCATTTGCAACAACATGGATAGGCCTTGGGGGCATTATACGAAGTGAAATAAATCAGACAGAGAGAGACAAATACCAGATGATCTCGCTTATGTGAAATTATAAAAAAAAAAAAAAAAGCTCATAGATACAGAACACATACTGGTGGTTGCCAGATGTACAGAGGGAGGTGGGAGCAAAACAGGTGGTCAAAAGGTACAGACTTCTAGTTATAAAATAAGTGATGGGGATATAATATACATTGTTGACTATAATTAAGAATATTGTATTGCACATTTGGAAATTGCTAAGAGAGTAGATTTTAAAAGTTCTTACTACCAAAAAAATTGTACCTATGGCGACAGATGTTGACAAGACCCACTGAGGTGACCATTTCACATATATACAAATATTGAATCATTATGTTATACACCTGAAACTAGTATGATGTTATATGTTAACTTCACCTCAATAAACATAGTTAAAAAGAGAATGATACACAGATCAATATAACATAATAGAGAGCCCAGGAAAAAAACACCTATAAATAGATGATCATGACAAAAGAGCCAAAAAGATACAATGGAGAAAGGAAGAATTTGAAGTAATATCTCCATAAGTCCCAAATAGTTAGAGGGAAAACAGTTTATTTAGAGAGCTTCTGCTCTATCACTGGAACTCGCATGTCTCCTAAGTAGAATATCTCCATAGCCTAGAAAAGATTTCTGATCTGCCCACTCAATGTAGTGCCTGCCCCCTGTACCAGTGGTGAAGAGAGCTTTTGTAAGTATGTAAGAAAGAACTTCAGATAGTGCAGTCTAAGGCGGTCATTATAGAAAAATAGAGATGTTTTTAAAATTCTAAAAACACAGTTAATTGAAGGAAATTAACAGAATGGCCATCCTCATTAGGGTAGCCTAAACAGTCTAGAAACTAGCATTCAAAAACATCAGGCGAGCCATATTCTCAACAGTTCCACATTCAATTCTTAATCTAATTCTTGCTTGCCTTTTTCTGTTCATGATTCTCCAGCATGAGAACATAAGACCCCTTCTTAATCAACAAAAATAAAACTTACCTTTAAATAAATTCTGATAGAATAAGATAAAACTGTTAAAAGTACAGGTATTCATCACGAACTTATCCCAAGCTTGGAATAAGGTAAAATGATGACTGGTAGATTCTTTGATATTACGCAAGAGTATTTTGTAATACGCCAGTCTGTCATAGCATGGGCCTGAGAGTTTGAAAGTTAACCTACAGAAGCTTAGTAGGCTGATATGATTTAACAGCTCAATACAGAAGTTATCTTCAAAGGTGGTATGGTTTTACTGCCCCTCAGAAAGTTAACCAATTTTATATTTAACTTAGCAATTTTATTTTGCCTTGCTTTTTCAACCGACTCTATATAATCCTGTCCTGCAAATGCTTACAACTAGCTATTTGTTGTCCTACTAATTTCTTCATTATTAAGCTAAATAAAACTTTGGCCTCTTAAAGAATTTTGTTTTTACGACATCAAGAACGGACACTGGTACCTAGTAAATATATTTTACTGTAATCCTCTGACCTATCCCAGGGGACTTGCAAAATCTAGCCTACACGAGGCTAGGAGGTAAAATTTATAAAGTAAGTTGAATATAAAATGAACAGACACTTGTAGCCATGTTGTAGCCATGTTAATACCTGCCTAACCACATTATTTTTAAACTCCTATGCTGTTAAAATACAAAAACAAAACATGTGCCTTCAACTCCAGTAGCAGGGTCCGTGAATCAGTGTTTAGTTTCATATTAGTTTCACCCTTCCTAAGCCTGTTTAAGAGTCTCTCAAGTATAACAGAAAGCCATTAAGGTTAACCAGCCCTCAAAGCACACTTACAAGGTCAGAGTCATAGAATCAGAAATGTAGAGGTTCGTGTAAATCACCGTTCTTACCCCAAACCTTTAGGAATCCAACATGTCCTTCTAATTCTGGATACAGTAAAATTTACACATAAAGCTTACTCCAGATTGATTATATCACTTCCTCCTCTATGCCTCCACAGCCCATTGTTCAAAGTATATCTAATCTGCAATTGTTTACATATCCATCTTTGTGGCTCGAGTTATTAACCCTCTGAGGTTCAGATCTAAACATAAATCCCCAAGTACAAAGCCTGAGGCAAGAATGTCTGTGGCAGATACTTAGTATGGCTTGCTGAACTAAATGTTGGTTTTCTTTATGACCAAGTCGTTTAATAACTTAAAAAATTAACATAATAGGACAAAGGAACTAAATCAACCCGAATCCGCAATCTAGAAATCAGCTTCTAGACCAGAAGCAGGGGTTGGCTGGACAATAATAAAGAAGAAAATAAGAACAGATGCCTCCTTGGTACTCCTTTGCCAATAACCTTTGCATCTCTGTAGAACTTCCATAAGAGTAAAATAGAACCAGGGAGATAAGTATGATCTATTAAAATACCAGACAGATTAGTGCTATGACTTACAGTGGTATAGCCACAAGCTTCCAAACAAGAATAGAAAAAACTATTACTGTGTGGATGATGGATTTCAGAGTTAAGCTTCAGAGATGCCAGAAATTTTAGGCTTAGGTCTAACATTCGCCTCATTCCTATACAAGTACAGGCACACCTCAGAGATACTGCAGATTTGGTTCCAGACCACTACAGTAAAGATTTGCAATAAAGTGAGTCATAATCTTTTTGCTATTGGAGAGTCTTGCTTTCAAGTTGCATAATATACAACACCTGTGAAACACAATAAAATGAAGTATGCCTGCACCAAGAGCTTACCTGATATTGGCACTTCAAAACAACAACTGTAGTAGAGTCAGAGTTGAAGAACATCAGGCATATAGAGTACTTAAGGCAAGGATTTTCAAACTTTAAATACGTAAGAATCTCCTACAAGTCTAAAACAAGCTCAAACTGCCAGGCCACATTCCAGAGAAGATAATACAAGTGAGACCCAGAAATCTGCATTTTTAGGAGATAGTTCAGCTGATTCTGATGAAAATGGACTAAGGTCCACAATTTGAAAAATGCTGTCTTAAGAGACTGCCTAATCAATCTCTTATTTTACAAATGAGAAAGATAAAGTCAAGAAAATCTAGTACTTCCAGACCTGCTGGTCTCTAGTTAGGCAAATACTATGAAAGCAGTGTCAACTGAACTAAAAACCAGAAACTCAGGAGCTTTGATTTGGTATCTGAATCTCTTAAAGTACAGTCTTGGCAGATGAAGAACTATGGGAGGGGCACTTCCACTGCAATCTGGGGCTGGAAGAGCCTTGTAAGGAATAAGGATTATTCTCTTAGAAGACAGTGGGGAAAGGTACAAATATTTTCTTTCTTCCTACTCACTTGAGATTAATACCTTTTGTGATATTTGGCTCCAGGAATTATTTCAAAGCCATAAGCACAAACTACAGAGAAAGAACAGGTGGCTTGAGATGCTTATTAAATACATTCGTTTAAATACACAGGATACCGGGCTTTCCAATGAGACTGTCCTTTATTACCTGCGTCATGGAGTTGGAGCGGCTCCTCACTCTCTGAGAAGGGAGGAGTCCTGGGTCTGTGTTTCCTTTCTCTGCGCTCACCTTGCCCATGCTCCCTCCCATATACAGTTTCCTTGCAGTGAATCCCTGCTTTCTGAGAAGCCTTGGGTGAAAGTCGTTCTTGGTGTCTGAACTGTTTTTCCCAATTCCGAGTTTGATGGCTACTGTTAGCCTCCCAGTCATCAAATTCCGTACTCAGACACACCTCACCACTGATCTTAGGAAGAGGAGGTCTCCGGAGCCTCTTATGACCAGACTGTTTCCTTCCACGCAGCTCAGTGCTAATTTGGGGATCATCTCTCACTTTGCCCAAGCTAGCAGAGAGAGATTTTTCTGATGAGCGATGCTCTTCCAGTTCTTCCAAGTTCTCCAGTGGATGTTTGGGTTTCTCCTTTCTCTGCGTCACAGTCTTTTCATCACTTTGGAGTTTATAAGACCTTGAGAATCCAGAACCCAAATCCCTTGCCCTCCTTGACCGTGGCTGGTCTGAGTGGAGGTGGAGGAACGTGAAAAACAGAAATGCAGGTTAATTTAATGAGAGCATTAACTCACCACAAGGGTGAGACAGGGCCCAAGTGTAACATATTTTAAAATGGAGACTACTTTTTCAAATTAACAAACTGAAAAGAGGGGATGGGCACTTATTGGAAGAATTCTCAGTACATAGACAAAAAGGTAATAAAATAAAATAACTAAAATCTGAAAGAGCTTGATTGTGATTAGGAAGAGTTAAAAGTATTTTAATATTTGCCAATAACAAAAATTACAGCCATTAAATGATAAATTATACTTATAAAACCAAATTGGAACTACTTTACGGGAGAAAACAGAAGTTGAAGGAGTCTCATAAAACAGAAAAAACTAAGCTTTGTGATTCCAGTCAGAGACTTTCAAATATTCTTCTTGGAAATAACAATAAATCAACATCAGAATGTTGAGTTTCCACATAGTTCAGAAAAATGATCCACAGATTTTAGTATTCCTCCATTCTTTCCCCTTAGGTGGCCAAAGCAAACATTCCTAGTCATACTGCGATTCAATGTGGAAGAGGATGTAGTAGAGGAGAATTTTAAGTGAGTAAATGACCCTGTTATCTTGGATAATTCTGCTCCCAATTTGACTTAAAACTTGACAGAAGAAAAAATTAAAAAGGGATGCCATAATGATATACATAAAAAAAAGTCATTTCTTAAATTCATTTCAAAAACTTTATGATATTATATTCTCTGTATAAAAATACAGAATGTGCTAAATATACAAGTCTTAAGTTTAACACAATGTTCAAAAAAGCAGCACATTGGTATTTTTGTCAGGTCTCATTTAGGCAGAAGCTTACAGTGAAAACAAAAGTAAATTAATATGCACTTTGCAAGAGCGTACATATTTTAACATTCCTAAGACTTTTAATAAATTTTAGAAATAAAAAGAAATCTTAATTCCATGGAAAATTGCTAAGATAGATAAAATACCCTGCTAGAATCAGCCACTTGTTGAATTGCATTTGAAACAGCTACTCTAAGTTGACAGGATATAAAGGAAATAACTACACATTATCTTAGTTTTTGGTTTTGTTGTTTTTTGTTTTTTAAAGTTTGTTATTGTTAATCAAAGAAATAAAGGAAGAAGAGATATGTTTTAAATGCATCATTGATGCCATAAGCTTCTCAAAAACTTCAAATTGTTTCTTCTTGAGCTTTCCTGAATAAAAGGAAATATGCTTCAAAGATAAACTATAAGTTAAGATCTGTCTTCTAAAAAAGTCTGTAAAAGTATTTATCTTTATAATTTATGGTTAAATTTATTATTTACATAATAGCGAAAGTGAAATAGAGCAAATACTCTCTGTGTAACCAAACTATTATTTTAAGTATATCTTGACAATTGAGAATCAATTGACTACTGCTGTGAATTAATGCAATATTGACCAATTACTTAAATGATGACCTAATCCGGGGAGCAGTGATTTTACAATTTTACCATACAGCGTTAATACCAATGTTCCCACAGAGAGCTGCATGAGTGGAGTCCACCTTTCAGCCCAGGACAAAAAAGAAGGGTTTTGTTTTCGACATGGATTTATGAAACTATGATTGTTTTATCGTTATTGTCGTTTTTAAATTCTTTCTAAAAAGTTAACTGACATTAGTAGTTTTATTTTAGGGAATTGTGTTGCAAGAATTAAAATAGAACTGTCACTACATTTTCACAGAGTTGATGGGAAAAACCACTGTCTAGTTCACTTGCTGTGATATCTTTAAATCTGGGAAAGAATAAAAAAGAGGTGTGGGAGAATCTGTCTGAATCATTTAAAATGTCATCTAGTTAAGGACTGAGACTTGTATGTTAATTGAGATGAAGTTATTTGGCAAATATAATTAATTTCCTTATAGCCTTCCTTCTACACACACACATACACACACACGCACAGACACACATGATTTTATTTTTGTGCCTCCATGTTTGTCTTTCAAAATAATTTTTGTTTAAATATAAAAAATACTTTTATACACACAAAACATTAACATATGTATAAACAATAGTACTTTAGAGTTCATAAGTTTTCACCAAAATTACATTATTTAATCTTCTCAACATCTATGGGAAGGAGGTATTTTTAAAATCTCCATTTTATAAATGAGAAAAAGGGTCAGAATTATTATAGTAGGTAACTTCTTTAACATCACAATTGTTATAAGAGATGGAACTTGCCCAAGATCTTATGACTCCAAAGACCATGACTTAAAAAAAATCATTAATATGCCTGCAATACAGATAAGTGGCTTTGAAACAAAAACATGGAATCACGAATGAGTAAGGTATATTATTTCAGTTGATAAAAATCTGACAGATGTTTTGGATAATTTCAAATTTGTAGAAAATCTAGAAAAGATCATTTTTAAAAGACTGATTTATTAAATTTAAGTAAAATAAAAGCTAAAAAGACCAATTCTACAATGATATACTGATTACGACGTAAGTAAGGCAAAAATCATAGAGAAGTACAAGGAAAGAATATCTCTTATGTGTTGGGAAAAGACCACTACAAAGAACATATAGATTGCTTTGTAAATATGAACTGAATTGTAAAGTGGTTTCTGTGGAATTCAACTTGGGCCTAACTCAAAGTCATTACAAATGATCACATGCTCAGCAATACAAACTCTTTCAACAATATAACTGAAGTCAAATTCTAATATTTACATGCATATGCTCAGGAGGTCACTACTTTCTATTCTCACCCCGCCCCCAAGTCTAAAAAAAGTGGCATATACGCCATTCTCTGAAAGTTTACGAAAGCAGTTAAAATACGTAAAGGGCAGCTTTTGTTAAACTTTTAGGTGTCCTTAAAATAAACTGAATTCTTAGCATATCTGCCCTAGAGATAATATGACTCTGGATGATAGCACTCTGGTCAAAACAACCATGTTTGAGTTCCAACTCAAGTTAATGTAAGATTTTAACAGAGTAAGGCTAAAATTAGTAGTTTAGTTTACTTCATTACTTGCCATACTAAAGTTTTTATAGACCTAATTTTAAAATAGTTACTTTTATTTGCAGGGTACATGACTCCAGATCAGAATTAAAAATAAAAACAAATGAAAACACCAGACCACATTTCTAAGATTTTACCTCTGGCCTCTAGTATAACAAAATATGACCATAATTTTTCTTCTTACTTATGTAATTCATGATTGTATTAGAAAAACCAGTGTAAGGAAAATGGGTAACAAAAAAGAGCTAGGCCTTTTACATATGGAAGAAGAACACAGCAAGCAATAAACACAGACTCAACTTGCTTACTAATTATGCCACAGAGCTGAGGTCTACAGATAATGAAATTTAGAATAACAATGTGACTGGGCAAGAATGTCCCTAAACTGTAATAATTCTATTATCTACATATAAATTCCTTTCATTCTACTCATCCAAGACAAATACCTACTTATTTACCTTTTATAATGAAATAAAGAAGCAACTGATAATTAGTTTGTAAGGTCCTTTGAAATCATTGACCTTAAAATCTTTACTCTCTAGACATGGCCTTTAGGTTTTATTTACTTGTTATCCTAAATAAAGTCTCCAAGCTGAACTGTATTATAAATAGTCATACTAGAAACTATAGGAAATAACTTTCTTTTGATAGATGTTTAAAAAGGACTGAACAATACTTGCAAATACTCATTTCCCAACACACTTTTAGGATAAAGAACCACCACCACCATAATCGCCAACAACACACTGCAAAAACAGACACTAGAAAAGAGAAACTTTGAAAGGAATGCTTTCTCTCAGAAATGTTTAGATGTAGTAATCAAATAGTAAAGAATTACAAGCAAAAAAAAAAAAAAAAAGAACAGAGAATCTTAAATTTTAATTTTGTCATCAGCAAGCTACACCATTGACCTATGTTTAAAAGACAAGCAGCATGGAATAAAAGCTTTGTTACCCAGCAAAAAAGCTTTGTTATGGTGTACCTTCTTTATTATTTGTGCTACTCTGCTGCTTCAAACAGTACTGCTCAGATTTCCCAGAGAAAGATCAAGCCCAGAGACGCATCTGCCATTTTCCATTCCCCATTGTGTGTGCTCAGAATGTAATAACAGCATTCCAAGTGGAAATACCACAAAAGAATGCATGCCAAATCTTACAAAACAATATTCAAGTTTTAAAAGCCATAAAAATGGCTCTAGTCATCCAACTAAGGAACAGATGAATTCATTAGATTCGAATAGAATTCCACTACAAATCCAAATGGGGCCTAAGGTCAGTTTATGGACAAATTTAAAGAAGTGTCTCGTGGGTGAATCTAAGGATAGAGTAGGTCATGATGTAGGCACTGTTACCTCCATCTTCATAATAGCAACTCTCTCCATAAGCATTGGCTCTAGAGGAATCTGGAAAGTGTTTCTTTCGCTTTTTCTCTTCCTGTAACTCCTTTTCTTGCAAAATGCGAGCTATGTCCTGCAAATACAGAGAGAATGAAAATAAATATTACCAGAGCATGAACAAACTGCACACAGTGACCCTATAGGTCAACAATTCCACATTCCACTGCTAAGCTTCTGTGGGCAGGCTTTGTCTACTGCTCTACAGACTTTCTGGCATTAAGCTCATGCAATTCAAATGCCACAAATGATTGCTCAACAGGACAGCACATGATCCACATGAGAGAGAAAAGCTTTTTTTTTCCTTTGGAATTTAAACCTAACTCAATCTGAAGACATTCAAACCTAGTATTCCTAAAGTTAGTTACATAAATTTTTTAAAATTCATATTTGTGGATCCTTTTTCCAAGATGATGATTCAGTAAGTCTAGGTGGGAAAGAGTGTAGTAATCTATAGAACTTCATAAATTGTATTTACAATTTAATTCTAAAACTTAAAAAAAAAATGTTCAGCTGATCCTGAGCTTTTGCATCAGAGTACCATTGTCTTAACTGAAAAAGAGAAAATAGTCCTCATTCTGTCTGCCATCTGCTTCATCTCCAGGGAAGTTTTTAATAGTTATTAAGTGATAACATTCTGACACTGTCCCCCAACAGGTCACCGGCTGTCTATAAAAACAAAAGTGTATACAAATAACGATAATACGATTAAATTATACATGCTTCAAAAGGGGGGTAAAAGTATCTATGGGCATATAAAAAAAGGGAGTATTATTTCTGCTTACAGATTTAGTATAGGCTTTGCATCTGTGTTAGCTTTTGAAAAAAGTACTGGATTCCAATAGGCAAAGTAAGGAGAGAGAACATTATCTGCATGGAAATCAATCCAGGGAACAACCAACAGTCCAATTAGAGTGCTGGAGGAAGTAGAGTGTTGAAGAGAAAGGTGAGTCTAGGAAAAAAGTCAGGCTGAATTGCAGGCCTTCTTTATAGACAATCTTAAGAAGTCTGGAGTCTATAATGTAAGGGATGAAGGGTTACTAAACATTTTGAGCTGAAGAGTGACAGTGTTCTAAATCTGAAGATTATTTCTATGAAAGCCCGATAAAATGCACATAAACTGTTCATGTACACTTTTTTGGAGAGAAAGCCCATAGCTGTCATCAGATTGTTAAAGGTTCATACAAATACAGCAACAATACTCAATGGTGTGAACAGTAATAACAATCATAGGTAGTTTGAGGTGCTTACTTATTTATATTTATAATAAGGAATACAAGAAGTATGTAAATTTTAATGATGTAAATTTTGAAGCAAAAATTAATTACTATTCTTCCTTTTGCAATCCTCTGATAACTTCAAAATGAAGACTATACTAAAACTGCAAGGCAAATCTAAAAAAAAAAAAAAAATCATCTAAAGAAATCAATTTCTTTCCTGTCAGTGTAGAAATAATTTGGATGCTTGAGGCTAGGTAAATTAGCAATGATTATTCATATTCTATACTTTTAATGTTCATTGAAATTGCCTTACAAATCTGACTTTCTATTAAATAAATGCCTAAATTCAAACTTATAAATACACTATTAACATATTGTCTTTAATTGACTGCTATGCTGGAAGCTTCTCATAAAACTGTGTAAAAAGTGTGTGTGTACTTTCATAAGTAATCTATTTAAATGCCCATGCTATAGCGTCAGAGACACTTGAGTGGGCGGGCACTCACAGGATGTTGAACTCAGATGGAAAAGAATAGGATGTTGAATGAGAGGTAAAGAACATAATCGTACTTAACGCAAGTGTAATTTTCATGCAAGGAAATCTGAATTTCTAATACTTTGATAGAAAAATAATTCCCTAAGTCTAAAAGTTAAAATGACTTTCTTTTCCCTTCCAGTTCAAGCCAGATGTTTTAGAGACACTGGGAAAGAAACATTAACTACTAAAATAAATTTCTTTGGGTTTCAATTGCTTATATACACAATGAAGAGTTTGAACTGCTCAATCTTAAAGTCTAATGTCTTGACTCTCATGCATCATTTTAATAACTCTGTGAATGTTACAACGTGCCAGGCTCATTACATTTGATTTCCTACAAAGCAATATGTCAGTAAGTTAGGAAGATAGAGAAGGGTGGGACAGATAACTTGTTCTCCCAAAACTAGTATCTGTTTATAGTAGAAATTCCCAAATTCTTATACTTTTTACTGCAGAAGTCAGAAGAAAATACAAATGCTTTCCTGAGTTGCCACATTTAAAGCACCCAACACCATGTTTACCTAAGTGGTGTGCTTTACAGAAAACAAAAATTTCCATTGTTATTACTGAGTAAAAAATATAAAGAAATATTACCAGATCCAATTGCCAGCAGAAATTATTAAACTATACACTCCAGGGACATAAGTGCTTTTCTGCTATTGAATTTAGTCCCAATAAATACACAGAAATAAGGGGCTTTCTCAGTGTGAAGACCCAGGAGAGAAACAAGGATGATGCCCCTTTCTTCACAACGCATTAGCTAGTCAAAGGAAGTGATGTTAATCAAGTAGAAAAATAACAATCATAACGTATCCTGCACCTTAGCACCCAAACCTTTTGCTCTTTCACCCTCTCAGCCCTTTTTTCAGTAAGATTCTACCAGGTGAGAACAAAGGTCAGCTAAGCTTGAGGGAAAGCATAAAGGATTCAATGGAAAACTGCTCATATATTATAATTGTGGTTTAGTCACAGTCAGTTCTCCTGTTTTTCAAGATTATTACTGTGCAATGAGTTCAGTTAAGTGATTTCAATAAAGAGAATTTCCACGTAAAACAAGCTAAAATAAAGATGGCAACTATTAGTCACAATGCTAAGATGCAGCTTAGTCACTCTTGACATAAACAACCTCCCTGGTCCTCAGCTTCCTTCCTGTTAAGTTAGTCTAGAATAAGATTTCTCAAGCTCCATTCCTGAGAACACTGGTGTCAGAGGTGCTCCAAAAAAACCAAAAGCATTCCATGGAAAGCATGTATTACATCTAACTCTTTAAAATGCACATTAGCATATTTTACAACTGATTTAAAAAAAACTTGTTACTTTCCTATAACTTGGAGAATTTCCAAATTTACTTTGTGACAGAAGCTTTTACATAAAAAATATAAACCTTAAGAAATTAGTGTTCCATAAAACATAACTTGCAAAAACAAATCTATAAGAACTCATAAACCGTTTTGAAGTCATTTTCAATGACTTTGAAATTAATGAGATTCTTTAGGTAGATTTATTTTGAGTAGAATTACTTATACACAGAATAACTCTGTTACATAGAAGACGTTCTAGTACATTTACAGGCATAAGAAATTACTATATCTTGTCTCTCCCTTTTCTGTTATCCATACTCATCCACCCCTGGAAAATTTGAAGCTGTGAGCCTAAGAAAGGGCAGTTAAACATAGAATGCTAGAGGAAAGTCATCCTAATGAAAACGTGGATTTACTGATGCCCTTTAATGGGCCAAACATTCTATCAGAGACCTGTAGAGAAACAAGGTATGTTCGACATTCGTAAAGTCTGTATCTATTAAGTGTTAGAAGCAAATAATTACATAATGTGTGACGTGCAAAGATCAATGCCCTAAGAGAGTCTTTAATATGTACAAGGTGCACTGAAGCCCAGAGGAGCCTGGCACATCTTTCTCAAGTAGATGACAAGTTACTGAACCATGGTATTGAGGTACTAAGGCTATTTTTATGGTTTATATGACTTTATATCGGGATTACTTTTCCCTGGGCAAATCTTGGGTATAAAAACAATCTAAAGGAGATCAAAAATTGTGATTGTCAAATGACTGTCAGAAAGAAAAAAAATAAAGAATGCCATTCCATTAGATTGCACTAAATCCTTTATTAACTAGCAACTAGTATATTAACATCTAAGTCATTAGGGAACTCAAAGCAGATATAATCCCAAAAAGGTTACTCTATAAGACCAGAAAAATAACATAATACAAATTCTATGGATATAAAAACATCAGTATAAATAAGATAATAGTGAAGGATTTTCTAAACTAGAAGCCTCCTGTTCACTTCCCCTTTCTGGCCATATGTGTATAAACTTATTTTTAAAGTGCCAAATCATAGGGACAAATTTTAGTATCTAAAATGTATTGCTATTTGAGTTATTCTCTAAATATTGCCAATTTATACAAAAATTTTTCTAGAACATGAACTTCTAATCACTTTAAGAATGCTACAAAAAAGTATTATGGTTCACACTGGATTAATTTTTAATGTAAATTGGTTACTAAATTTATTCCTGATAGTTTATAAGTGGCTTCAAATTGTTGGACTAGTGCCACAGACTTTTCATAACATGGTTGGCCATGCTGTTTATTTAAGCAAAAAAAAAAAACATCTTTTTCCCCAAAATAGTTTCACATTCACATATATCTGGACCTAGGTTCAAAGACACAGATATGTATATCCACAGACCCACAGACTCACAGACACACAGACACACAAAAACTTACTTATTTAGCATTTTAAGAATAAACTAAATCAACACATTCCTTGGCTTTATTAAACGACACTGGCAAATGTACATGCTGTGATCAAGAGAACGAACCCAGTGAAATTAGTCCACTTTTACTAATCACAAACGCATAGTCCAGTATTCCCAGAGGCCACAAGCCCTTTCAACAGGGAGCCTAGAAAGGAATGGAACTACTACATTCAAGACACTATTTTAACAGTTAAAAAAAAAAGGAAGAGAGAAAGAAAGTACAGAGAAAAGGAGGGAGGAAGGGAAGAAGAAGGAGAGGAAGGAATGGAGGGAAAGAGGAGAGAAAGGAAGGAGAGACAGGTGGATGGAGGGAGAAAAGAGAGAAAAGAGGGAGAAAGGGAAGAGGCCATAATGCTGGGAAGAATACGAATGATCTTTTTCCTTTCCTTTCCTGTTTTTTTTTTTTTTTAACATCTGTCTCCCTGAAAGGAAATGCTATTTTCCTTATATCTGTGCTCTATTAAGAAACACAATAAAGTTATACCATAACAAAGCTAGCTAGACATACTAAGTCACCCACACAAAGTTGTATAACTCTTAATTCTCCTGTACAATGTTGTTCAGAAAAAAAAAAATCTGTCCCAACAGAAAAGGAGACTTAGTGTCTACATCTGGTTGTTTTGGGGGATTATAAACTACCTAATAGAGTTGACCCCAAAAATCTCTAAAAGAGATTTGGGTGAAAAATCCGAAGAGGAATTTTACACAGCCCCAGTGTTGAAATAAAAACTTATTAACTAAGTAGACTCTACAGGGAAGTAGAATATTAATAGAGAGAAAAAAATAAAATAAAAAAGAATTAGGAAAGTTCATGAGTAACAGGAAACACGCTTTCAAGAGTTGGTCAGAAAAATTAGCACTACTGTCTCACTCCCCTCTGAGGGACCCTTGACTAAAATAAATTATCATTATCATACATCCTTCAAAGGCAAACTTTACTAATGCAAATTTTGTTCATTTAATACTTACGACACACCTGTCAGCTGAGAGTTACATTTTTCTAGGATAAAAGCCCTCTTCTAATCTAAGGCATCAGTAGAAAAGTCATAAAGTCTGAACAGAGTTTTAAAAGGCTAGCCTCACTAAATCTCCACAACTGAAATTCTCACTTAATCTCTCCACTCTACTGGGGCTGGGGGAGCATTTCAGTAAGTCAGATAGTGGTGGAAGGCAAGGTAGCGGGAGGCCTGTAAAGGCAAGTAAACTTGAAGGTACCTCAAATCTTAGAATACATTTAAGCCTATTCATTTTGCTCCCTCTCTAATTTATCATATATAACTCTATAAGAGCAATCAGAATTGTTATAAAGAGCTGAATGGTTAGGAAAACAGCTTGCAAGAAAGCAAAAGGAAGAGCAATCATTAACCTAATAGGTACCAGAGGCCATATATATATGATCTCATTTAAACTTCATACCATAACAGCCCTTTAAAGTATCTACAGTTGACATTTCCAATTTGGAACCTGAGTTTCTACACAGTTGAGATACCAAAAGTCACAGCTAAAAGTTAAACAGCTAAGATTCAAAACCCAGGGCAGCTAACTCCAAAGTCTACATGTTTTATGTTGTGTCACACTATATCTTAAGTCAGAAGCAGTCAGTCAGGAGAACTTTATTGTACAGACATTTCTCTGGCACTTTAGTACAGCTTGAAACCGGTCACTTACTCCTCTGAGACATAATTTTTTCACCTGAAAAATGAAGTTATTCACCACACTGCTTACTTTATACATCATTACCATGAGATTATTTATTGTGATTGCTATTTAGATTCTATATGCCTAAAATAAAGTGGTTTCTCTTTGTGTCCTGTTTTTCCCTGAATGAATGAAAAAAAAATTACAGGACACCAGCAGCATTTATAAGAAGCCAAATTCATTACTCTGTTATTTTTTAAATAGAAGCTTTCCTGTCTACAAAATATAATCACTTCTTTCAGTTCCCGGTTTCATCCCCAAAGCTAAGTCTTGACTATAGAGAGGCAACATATCCTGTCGTAAGAAAGAGCTCCTGTGTTGATGAAAAGAAGGATAAAAAGTAATCCCTAATTCTTACTTGCAATTCTGATTATCACATAATCACAGTTTTTTCTTAAAGGAACAGCTAAATACACGCATACCAGGTGTCTCACACTCTCCTGGCAATGAACAAGGAATTAGTTCTATGAGAACAAGGATAGCTCAGTGGGAGCAGCAGTACATGTGCATACAGTTGACTGGTGATCCTGATCTTATCTATTTAATAGAGTGTCATATGTGCCAGTTAGCCCAGGATAGTGTGTACCCTTTAACCCTGAAGAGTTTTTGTGATTATATAATAAATCATATGGCCATTATGCTATTAAAAATGATAAATCACTTTTTCCCTATTAGAAATCAAGACAGTGGCCAAGAATAGCACAATAGATATGAAAGAAAGAAGACACATAATCAATGCCATGTGAAAAGAAACAATAAGAAATGCTGGAAACAACAAAAAAGCAAGTAATAGTTAACTGTATATTCAAGTCTTCTTATAAACTAACCACTATTGTTAATTTTAGTTATCTTTGGCTCTCAAAATAGTACAATTTAAAAATATATACAGAATCAAACAGATTAGTGCTTTAAGTCAGCATGTCATAGGAGAGTGAACCAATTAACAAAACAGAGTGAGAGCAATTACTGATCCTGGCCTCTCACAGTGACTACTCTCTGACCTGTGGTTCAGGCTATACCTAAGGTCTGCTCTCATTAATGTTGTGGGAATAACCTATAGAAGGAAATCCTGTATTGGGTTGAAAATGGACCCCCTAAAGACTCATTTCTACCAAGAACCTCGAAATAGGACCTTATTTAGGAACAGGGTCTTTACAGATACAATTAGCTAATAAAAGATCATACTTGATCAGGGTGGTTCCTCAATCCAATGACTAGCGTCCTTATAAGAAAACAGGAGGACACACAGATACAGGGAATAAGGCCACAGGACAATGGAGGAAGAGACTGAAGTGATGTAGCTACAAGCTAAGGAATGCCAGACTGTCAGGAGCCAGGAGAAGCTAGGAAGAAGCAAAGAAGGATCTTTCTCAATAGGTAGCATGGCCCTGACAACACTTTGATTTCAATTTCTAGCCTCCAGAACCGAGAGAATAAATTTCTCTTGTTTTGAGCCACCAAGTTTACGTCAATTTGTTACAGCAGCCCTAGGAAACTAGTTCACATTTTGTTAAATTATCCATTAGCATCTTTTAAGATTCCTCTATTTATACAACTGATCGAGGGGCAATAAACAGTGGTGCATGTAAGGCAATACCTGGACTACATGCCCCAACAAAGGAGAGCCCTGTTGCCCATCTTGCAACCCTACACTGAGCCCGTGAATAAAAAAAGTAGCTGCTCCAGAGCTGAGCAGCCCTTCTTCCATTGGGTGCAGGGGTATTGACCAAGCTGTACCTCATCCTTCTTCTCCTGAATGCGTCGTCTCTCTGCCTCAATAGCCAGCTTTTCCTGGATTTCCTGAGCAATTTCACAGTCTTGCTGTTCACTAAAAACAAAGATGAAAACAACATGAATGAAGAAAATAAGGAATGATTTCTCCTAAAAATAACACAATTTACTGAATACTATCCACCAAAGAATATTTTTATGTCACTTAATTCTCACAACAATGATACAAAGAGGCTGACAATGTCACAACTTGCAGATGAAAAAACTGAGGCCTAGAGTATTGAAATTATTTCCCTAAGATCACAGAGAAAATAAGTGGCAGAACCAGAATCGGATTCCCAGACACTACAATGGAAAGCTCAATGCTTTTTCTACACTACCATATCACTTCACCTTACTAGGACCACTCTACTGACAGACAGGCATGTTTTCTCACAATTCTGCAAAGGAGATGTAGACTGTGAGATTAACGTCCACAAATAACCAAATACGTAGCAAGTACACAGAAAAACATTGAGAGCACGCTCACTGAAATATCAATAACACTGTGGTTACCTAAAGAGGGTAGTTTGACTTTAAAATGGTTTCTATAAATTTTTAATTAGATTTTTTTTCAATTTCAATAATGCTTTATGGAAGCATTATTGTAGATTCCCCAGCTTAAGTTCCCAGTAGAAACCTCTTTGGTCAATTTCAGTTTTCTGAATACTCTGGCTTCTAAGAAAATTAAACATTGTTAACACTGCTGCTACCAGTTTTGTTGTTTTGGCATTTATGCATTCGACAAAGATTTAAACACTGCCTTTTATGGTACAGGCACTATGCTTAACACTGAAGATACAAAAATGAATAAATCTTCATCTTGTGCTCAGAAGTTCCCAATATATTTTGGTCGAAGAAACAAGATGAATCGCTTTGGTGGGAGAAACAGATCCTTTAAAACAGCACTTATAAAACAGTAGTTTCAACAGAAAATGGAGTTCGGATGTCTCGAAGACGCCTGCAAGTCTTCTAGTCTCAGGCTGTGAGAAAAGTTAATGGGCAGCTTAAAACTCTAGAATGCAATAGCTCTGGAGAGCCAACCTTTAGGAAAAACTGCTCGGAAAGGTGAACATAAACATGTTTAGAGTTTCCTATCTAAAAAGATGCTGGAATAAAATTACAATTGTGATCTTTATATATATAGTTTGTTTGCTAAACAAATATATCTTCTTAGTCGCCCCCTGCAAGGTGAACTTGAAATACTCAATGAATCTCAGTCTTGGTTATATATTCCATGTTTAATAGCATTCTTTTGTTAAAAAGTGTTGGGGTGGAGGGTGGGTGGCAATATCCTAACTTCTCTGGAGGAACTGAAACCCATATACTCTATTCTAAACAAAACTGATGAATAAAGTAATAAAAATTATTCTCATTTGTATAAAGAAATAATCACTTTCAACATGTTTGGAAATAGGGAGATGTAGGTGAAAGTCGATGTGTGCACACACATGGGTGTGTATGTATGTGCCTACACATACACAATACAGAAAAGGAGGAAAATAATATACGACAGAGAACACAGGTTAGAAATGCAAGACGTTTTCAGAATCAGTGGAGAAATCACTGAACAAAATGTCTGCAGATTTGATTCCTGGTCTCGCAAGTGAATCATCCTCCTTCGTGTCATTTTATAAGCTATAAAAATTTGTGGACTTAATGATTTCATATTTAAGTCTAATATCCTATAATTCTTAACCACTCAACACAAAAAAAACCTGAAAATAATCTATTTAGAACAATTTTTACTAACATATCCTTTCATTCACTCACTTCTAATAATTAATAATTACACAAAATTATGATCTTAGTTTTCAGACTTCTCTATCTGGATCTCTCAAATTAACATGAAATCTGTACAGGAGTAAGCAATTACTAACTATATGAAAGGTGATAACAGAGGGAAGAAAGCAGAACCCACAGTAGAGAAGGCAAATCCAAATGAAGTGTTAAAGGTCACAAGTGACACAGAAGATGTATCTCCTAGTATATAAGGCTGAGATTAATTATTTCAAATCACATTTCCAAGAAAGATTAGTTCTGTTTCACTCAGCTAATTATAGACTCCTGAGGAAGTAAAATGGGAAAGTAGTCAACAATCTTGACAAAGTTAACTTTGGACAGGGGCCCCAGAACCAGACTGAGTGAAAGGTTCCACTTTCTTAAAATCTACAACATTTAATCCTCCCCTTGATGTTCAACAGTCAAGAATGCCAGGATGTGAAAACTGAAAAACTTCCTTTCTAACTTACTTTCTTCCAACTAGGAATACCTCCAACACCCTGAATGAAGTCCAAGGCAGAAATATAATACCTGATTCCTCTCTCTCATTTAGAACCTATAATCCATCATTCTCCAAATCTGATTTATAGTTTACAGTGATTTATCTCAATTATCTCTCAATAATCTCATTATACTCAATATCATTACCTTAATTCAAGATCTTAAACTTCTGCACCAACCTCACAACTGGCTTTCATAACAGAGCACTGTAAATAACATAAAGGCCAATAATTTAGAATCCTGGAACATTCAAGCTCTGGCTCTCATCTAAACTGTTTGAACCTCCATACATCTCAAATCTGTCTCTTCTAACTCCAGCAACATTACTCTCAATTCAGGCCTCATCATCTCCCTCCCCTCTGTACCTCTATCACTCACTGTCCTCAATTCAAGCTTTATCACCTCTTAATCTGAGCACTACTCAATAGTTTCCTTCAATCTCACCCTGTCCAACTCTTTACTTGCCCAGCCCCCAGAGTAGGTCTCTAAATGAAAAATCTAATACTCCTTCAAATAGTTCTATTATTTATAATATAAAATCTACAAAAAATAAATTCCTTAACATAACTGATATGACCTTTTGGTTCAGCTTTTGACTACTCTTCTGGTCTCATTTCCTACCTATATGCCTAACTGTACTTTCCACTCCAGAAATACTGAACATCTTGTAGCTATCATAAGATTCCAGGTCCTTTTAACTTCTTACCTTTGTGCATGCTCCTCCCTCTGGCTAGAATGGTTTCTCCTAGTTACACTATAAACTCTTAATTAACTATCAAGGTTCTAAATATATCACCTGTTATCAGCATGGTTTTTCCTAGTCTCTTCTCTTTCATAGGCACGACATTTACTATCCAATTTTCTGTGCCTCATTCATGTATCTCTACATAGAAAATGTTCAGAGCATTTTCCTGAGGCCCTTAAAAGCAATGGCTATGTTTGTTCACTTCTGCTATCTCCAGTGAGTTTCATCGTGTCTAGTATAGCAAGAGTCAACAAGAATGTTTACTTACAAAAGTAAACATTAAGAAAGCTGAACAGAAAGTGATAAAGTCCTCTTTACCATGAATAAAAGAGAAAGACAAACCCTTCCTCAAAGGCAGCAAAAATGAGTTTTTCCTGTTTATTTGAACGTGACAACTAAAGTAAATTAAAGTAAAATTGAGGGGTCCCTTTCGATTCTTCCTTTACTTCTTCCTCCTCAAAACAATTAACTTGTGGTTAAATCCACCTTTGGAGATTTAAGTATAAGAGCTACTCACAAAAAAAAAAAAAGTGCCCTTCGAGCTTTAAAACACCGAAAAAGGAATAAAAAGTAATTGTGTTGGAAGAGAACTTAGACACGATCTTTCTACTTCCCTAACTATTATTAAAGGAGACTGAGAAAGAACTTTGTCAGACACTGAAGCTGTGAAGAAAACTGAGTGTACAATTCAGAGCTTTCCAGAAGATTCTGCCTCTACCTGAAAAGCAAGGGGTTCAAGGAAAATAACAGTGGGTAAATACCACTAGGAAATAAAAGAACCCAATACAATTCACAAAGTTCTTTCATATTCAGTATTTCGCTGGATTCCCCAGACAACCTATGAGGCAGAGATCACTTTCCCCATGTTGCAGGGAAGGAAAATTGGTGTACTAAATGGCTCAAAGTCATACAGTTAAAATATTAAGAGTTCACACCAGAATCCACATCCCAAAACCTAGTCAAGCATTCCAACATCAAAATTTTTCAAATCAAAGAAAAGGATACACACACACACACACACACACACACACACACACACACACACACAATTTTCAATCTAATAGTGAAAGAAATCAGAGGCATAGAAGGAGTCTCCTTCTCTGCCCTGGTTGCTGGCTCAGCAGACAAAACCAGTCCTGCCTGGCATGATTCCCTCCCACTCCCTGAATCCTCACAGGTCCTTGTAGCGCTTCTGAAGCTGAGCCTGAGCTTTCAGGTCTTCCTCTTGGAGCTGCTTTGCCACCTGGAGATCGTGTTGGACCAAACGGTTCCGCTGAACATTTGATGCCAAATGATGCTCAACTGGACAGAAAGATTGAGGAGATGAATTACAATGCTTTGGCTTGTTAATAATAAACCTAATAATAAACTTAAGACCTTTCCATTAAAGAGCTTCACATCCATCACTTCATTTTATGCTCTCAACAACACTATATGACAGGCAGCACAGAAATTATTATTCCCATCTTTCCATTAAGTAAAAAGAGGATCAGAAAGGTTAAATAATTTGCCTTTGGGCACATGGCAACAATGGTAGTGCCAGGACTTCTACATCAATATTCTAGAGCCAGGGCCAGTGCTCTTTCTGCTCCAGAAGCTGCCACTCTATTTATAAACTACACTTTTCAATATTTAATTTTACACTGACAGATGAATTAATGATTCATAAATTACACATTCACAAATATGTACTTTGTTCAACCCATATAACTTAGATTTACTTTCATATTTACATACATAAATTTTCAGAAAAATCCAGTCTAGATACCATCATTGCCTGGAAAAAAATGTTCAGGCCCCTATTCTAGGGGAAGAAATAGATCCCCATGCCAGTCTTCTACACACCCCAGATACATGTATAACCAATGTCTCCTTCCTACAACACTAAGGCAAGGGAAAAAGTTCAAGTCCCTCTTTTCTTCCATTGTACACAGCAGTCTTCTAACCCCTAGTAGCTGTCATACTTCAAAATACCCAGAACTTAATTCTTTACCCAGGTGTCATCTGCCTAGACAAATCCTTCAGAGGGATGAATGGTATAGCCAATGAAGGTGTTCTCACCCTGCCTCTCCCAAAGAAACCTGCCTCTGGGTACCAGTAATGAGAGCCATTACTCACTCTCTTGTTCCTGCAGGCTGTGGGCCAGGGTGTGGTCCTCTAGGACAGCAAAATCTCGACACACTGCAAAGGAAAAGGAAGAGCAGACATGAAGGCTCGTTAGCAGTATTTTAAAGTAAAAAGAAAAGCATTTTGTTTACTCCAAAAAGCCAGTTCTAGTATGACCAAACTGATAACTCGCATTGCACAAAACAGTGACTAGTCAGTATAGTCTTCATTCACAAAAACCCACATAACACCTACTCAGTGCCAAGCACAGGGTATCACAAAACAATAGTTAGCTCTGGTCCCTGGCGTAAAGATACTGACCACAAAATCAGAACCCAGAGGTCTAGAAAATTCTAATCCACTTCTATAAAGGGAGAGCAAGTACTGCTAAAATAATGAGACAAGAATGTTCTGCATATTGCAGCTGAGGGAAAAGTGAGTTCTCACATGGCCAGAGGAGTTAAATAAATCTAGCCTCTGCCTCAGCCACCTTGGGTTCAGAGGATCCTCACCCAGAGATTATGTTTACCCTGGTGTCAGTTCAGAGAATCCTCTCCCACAGACTTATATCTATCCTGGTGTCCTTAAGGAAAAACACACCTTCATTAGTTCTCCAGGTGGGAGCACATTTCAAGAATAATCACTTTTTTTAATAGGTCCACACCCTCAGACAATGAGTTAGAACTCTGGCTCTCTAGATTTCCTTAAATGCAGAGCTGCCTAAAAAGAATCTGCAAACCAAAAGAAAATGGGAACCTTGGTAGGTACCAGGAATCTGCCCTCTAATTTTGCCTCCATCCAGGCAAGAGTATTTGCTGCTCTATTTTCTCAGAAGGTCTCCAAGGCCCATTCTACCCCAAACTGCTTAAACTCCAGTGTCTTAAAACAAACATACACAAAGGGCTCTTAGGAAAAGTGTTGTTTTGTCTGTTTTAAGGGCATGTAGTTTAGGTGATATGTCCTTACTCTATTCCAAATGTGTGACTGGCATTAAAAAGGGAAATTCCCCAAAGCTTCAGACTACTGCAATGTATACAACTTATGAAAGTGTTCCCTAGGGCTTATAAGAGGTTATAGATTTCTTTTTGCAGCTTTTGATTTGCCTGTGAAGACATTTCACTGAAACACTGAAGAATCATTCCTTTGCCATTCTTAGCACTATGTATGTTTACATATACATTCACATAGCCTTGTCCCTCACTCAGAAATAATGCAACGAAAAGTAGGCAGAGCTTGGTGATACCAAGATTACTCTGACATGGTTTTATGATGGAGGAAACATTTCTGTCCAAGAACCATATTAAACTGAATATGACCTGCCTACCCCTTGGCCCAAATGCAAATGAAAAACCAGTAATTCCAGAAGAAAAAAAGTTCTATTCTTTTATTTACATAAGACATATTCTCAGCAAATTCTAACAACTTGAGGCTGAGGTCCAAGTTACCCAATATTTCACATAATGAAAGTGCTTTCAAGATAGCTAGTTAACCCTCTTATTTAACAGATGAGAAATGAGGGCTAGAAGGAAGAAAGGACTTATTAAGGCTACATACAGTTTTCTGGTAACAGGACTGGGAGCCAGTTTCTGAGCCAGCAAGAGCTCTTTCCTTTCCTGACACCATGACAGCCCTCCTGGACTCCAGGTCTAACACCATGGTCGGAACAGGTGAAAAGGAGATACTCTACGCTAACCAAAATGAATTCTCTAAAATACTTAGCTAATTAATATTGATTAATCAAATGGCTAAGACGTGTATAGATTTAGTTCATAGAAAACAAATATTCAAAATGAATTAGACAAAATGAATGCTATCACATCTTGTGCAAAAGAATGCTATTTTAATACATGGCATTATTTGAAGCACTTTTATTACATAACAAAGTCTTGTTTGTACACTAAAGTTAATATTAATTTCAGATTAAGATTAGATGAAATTTTTTTATATTAAACAGTTTTTCAAATCATGGGTGGCAACCTATCATTAGGTCATGAAATCAATTTACTAAGTCTGGAACGAGCATTTAAAACTGAATAGGCTAGAAAATAGAGGTTATCACACATAGTACAGGAAACTATAGTTTGGAGAAACTCTTTCCATTGTATACACACATACACACACGTGTATAGGATATGTATTAGGTCATTCTGTAGATTATGGTCAAGATAGTTTCAAAGCCACTTCAATTTATTTTATTAGGTAGAAAATTATGCCAGAACAATATATTTAAGTTTTTAATGTTCTGACTAAAATAAAAAATTATAAAATTATTGCAGTTTTCCACGTAAAGAACTGAAATAATTTTACATTTTCGTCAACACATTAAAAACATGTTTATGGATACATACACCTGTAGTAAAATATATTTTTTTAAATATGGCACTAACTGAATTTAGAATAGCAATTACCTCTAGAGGGAGAAGCAAAGGGATAGGCCTGCCTTAGCTATATATACTATTCTACTGCTTAATAAACAAAAAAATTGAAGCAAATAAGGTAAAATATAAACATCTATTAAATTTGGCTGGTAGCTTTCTGGATTTCTATATGTCCTGTGTTTTTTGTAATGTTTTACATTTATATATATATATCACATTTTTAATTCCATAAAAAAAAATTTTATTACATGTCTTTTATTCCCTAACATATACTGAAGACATAGTTGATATATCATAACAGGTGCAAGAAATTTATCTATTACTAATTACTTTAACAATGACTCCATGATTTAATATTTTTTTTAGCCGAGGTAACCTTTGGTTGACCTCACAAATTGCAAGGACCTTGTCAGCTTACAAACTCTTATTTTTATTTTTTTTATTTTTTATGCCTACAGCATCTGGTCTTCATAGGTGGTCTCCCATCCAAGTACTAACCAGGCCCAACCCTGCTTAGCTTCCAAGATCAGACAGGATCGGGCTTGTTCAGGGTAGCATGGCCGTAGACAATGATTTAATATTTAAACAGCAAGATTGAAGTAGAATTAATTACTGTAATTTGACTCTGAATCTTCTTACAACAGAGGTTGACAATTCAAAATCTTGACAAAATATGAGTAGGGCCTGAGCTAGAAGAACATCTACAAGACCTTCGACAACTACTCAGAAGTACACACACTCACACACAGAGCTGTACTGTCAATACACTGACTTAGCACTTCAGAGTTTACTTAGAACTCCCAAATGTATAATCTCATTTATACTGACATAATATTTGCTCAAGCCACAATTCCTTCTGCATCCACTCTAGTCCCTTTCCAGATCTGTCTCTGTATTCTCTGCACTGCTACCCTAACGCAAGCTGGAAAACAGACGCACATCCAAGCCAACTTGTAAATCAGTAACCAGACTGGAAATCACTAACAACATTTCACAGCCAAGTCAAAAGCAGAGCCTGAATCTTTGATCCTTTTCTAATCTACTCTATTTTGAAGTAAACAGTATAAACAATACTGAGGGTAAATGGCATAAACTCATCTAACTATCCTGCCCTGTGGGGACATTTTTAAGGTGAACCATTGGACCCTGGGCCTTCATTATGCCACTTCTCAAACTTTTTCCCTCCTATGTTTCACTCACCCCACTCCTGCCGTTAAGCCAACCATATCATTCTTGTTCATTCCCATCCAGACCTCAGTGGTCCTGTAGCCTCTTGTCTCTGACCCAAACATTTTCCCCGAAGTTAGAGCACAGTGGCTAAGTCTATTTTGAACTCTAATAACCACGTAACTCTGCTTCCTTGCTTAGAAGAGCATCAGTAGAAAGAAATGTACTTTATCCTTCAATTAAGCATATAGCTGCCTCCTCATCCAGCTGCAAACTCTTTGGTGCAGAGGCCCTGTGGGACTAATCTCTGCACTTTTCCAACAATTAGCGCTGGATGTAGCATATGTTAAGACATCCAGAAATGCATAATAATAGAAGAAAAAAAAAAAAAGAAAGAAAACTGATGATTAAGATCAAAGAACAATAAGAGTTCCACAAACAAAAGAAAACAATATTATGAACAGAATTAAGTTCTGCCCTTACTATGGCATCACAGAGAAGTACAAAATTTGTCAAATATCATTTAAATAAAAACTGGAAACATCCCCCAATTCTATTAAAAGAAACAGAACTTTAATGATTTTCTTAAATCCAGATATGTCCATATGAGTATATAGTGAATTAGTTTATATTAAGCCAAGCAAATCTCAGAAATGGAAACAGATTTTAGACAGACATAAATTAGATAGAGATGCTTTCTCTCACTCTCCTTCCCCCTCCCTCTTTCATATATATTTATATAAACACACACACACACACACACACACACACACACACACACACACCCCCCATCCATTTTCCTTGACGAGAAAGATGATTCTCATTCACTGTGGAGCCCCCTAAACAAACAAATGGCATAGTGTGCACCTATTTATTCAACAAACATATTTATTCAACAAACATTTTTATTCAACAAACATTTGCAGAGCGCTATTTTAGGATGAATAAGTCACTTCCAAGACATCAGGGAGGTGACAAAAAGGTAAATAGGCACAATATAATTTGATAAATGTTATAAAGACCTTTAGAAAATTCTTTTAAGGTATAAACAAAAGAGCAGTTATGCTTGTTATGAATTGGAGGTAGGTTAGTTAAGGAGTAGCGGTATCTTGGGCAGATCATACCAGGACACCTCAAAGTAGTTAATATACAAAACTAATCACAAAGAAAGGTTAAAATTCATATAGGCAGAAGAGGTAAACACTCTTGGCCAAGGGACCAATTAACTATACAAACTAAAAGAGATGTGAAGAAGTTAATTCCCCTTCTGTCATTCTTTTACCCACATCCCCAAACTTTCTGAAAATACAATTCCTATGACTCAATCTTTTACAAGCTTCCACCCACATACAAGTGTCTGGATTAATAATACATTCACTAGCAGCTATTTCCTTCAACTGTGTCTGTATTGCCTTTTATGTTCTGGTATAATTTTGTGAATTAGTCTGTTTTTGTGTAAATGCTATTAGTAACAGATGGAATGCATACTCATTGTTTTGAGAGCAGGGAGTATGTTTGCTTTCCTTTGCTCTGTACACACGAAAACACTCTATAAATGAAAAAGATATTCCAATGCATATTCTGTCTTAAAAGGTTTAGTAATAACAGGCAGCCACAGCTGACACTGATACAGCACTTTGTAGATTACAATGCACTCTCACTTTTATTTCTCCGAATCACATGAAGATTAACGTTATATCAATATTCTCATTTTATTTATGAGGAAACTAAGGCTCAGAGAAATAAAGTAGCTTGACCAAGATAACCCAACAAATAAAAAAAGGAATTGGAAACCAAACTGAGCTCTTCTGGTCCCAAATATTTCTGTTCAAAGAACTCCTAGAAGAAATGGGTTTATGTTTCAGTATGTCAGAAAAGAGTGATATTATTAAATACTAATTAAAATAAGACAAGTATGTATTAGGTTCTTAGAAACTGAGGATGAAATAAAACTTAGGTAAGGGTGGTACATGTGCTCAGAAGGTGGTTTCCAGATCCCAAAATAGAGAAAAATGGGACATAGTTTACATTTTCACTATCTCCCAAGAATAAGCCTCTAACGATCACAGTTGGCCTGTGTTCACTTCTGAGCAATAAAGTTCCTTTTATGTGCAGTGTTACAAAGGTGACCTACAAGAAAGACCCTAGGTAATGACTACAGTGGGAAATTCCAAAGAAATTCTCCCTTTGAGATCTAATCACCTCCTCTCAACTCCTCCACTCTCTATCAAACAGCAATGAGTTTCCCACCTTTTGAAAAAGAGTAGTAATGAATTTTAGATGAATGTGTCTGAGATGTTAAGACAAACTGAACTAAGAAATAACGTATATAAACTCCATGCCTTTGGTTTGCTGCCCTACCAAAGAAATGTCTCCCTAATTTATTAAAGAAGAGTCTCTTCTCTTTATTTAAAACTCTGATAAAATTGCCGAGTAGAAGAGAAATGGGCTGCAGGGAAACTGAATAGAACTCATGTTAGTGCCAAATTTCTGACATGCTCAGCCCAACACCAGCACAGTTCTCTCTCTCGTTCCCTAGCTCCTCTCTCTCTCACTCTCTCTCTCTCTCTCTCCCTCTCTCTCTCTCTCTCTCTCACACACACACACACACACACGGACATCAACATCACCATCACTAATATCAATACCAAAAATAACCCCCACCCCCATCACCACCACCAGCAGTGTCAAGAACAGCAGCTAGGGAGCTTCTTCGAGATGCACATCTGTGGACTGCCAACATTCAACTAACTCCTAACCAACTGCCCCAAATTATGAGCCGTAAAATAGCAAACATAGCCAGTCTCTCTGAAAAATGAAATATCTGAAAACAATGAGAATAATATCTAAATAATGTTTGAGCAATTAATTGCAGTCATGGGCCACATAAATACATTTAGTCAATACAGGACCACAAATATGACAGTGATCCCACAAGATTTTAATGGATTATAAACAAAAAGTTTGTTTGTGATGTTGAAAGGATGGATCCAACTATAATGTTGAATTTACTGCTAGCTCTGGGTGGTTTAGACAGATGAGGAGGCTCAACATGCTGTCCACCTACCATGTGCCCTCCACTCTACCCCAACCCCAACCTCAGCGGGGGGCCCAGAGTTGGCAAGGGAACAAGAGGAGTGGGCTGGGGAGGAGGGGAGCCAAGGAGCCCACCGACACCCACACATGCACACACACTGGTGCACAAAAACTCACTTCCCTTCCCTCCCTTTCTCTTTAGCTCTCTTTCCTCCCAGTCCCATTCCTCCCTACCCATGCCCCCATCTCTTTCCATGTCTCTCCTTGCCCTCTCCCTTTCGTTATTTCTCCTTTCACGCTTTACATCTCTGAGTCTCTTTCTATCTCTCCTTTCTTTCTCTCCTCCTCTTTGCCTTACCTCTCTCCTCCTCCAGCTGTCAGACCTTCCTCCCCAGCCCTCCCTCCCCTGCCCCCCACCAAAGCGCAAAGACATACACATACACTTCATCTTTTGTATCATATTTTTACTGTACTTTTTCTACATTTAGATAATGTTTAGATACACAAATAAATACATGTGTTACAACTGCCTCCAGTAACATGCTGTGTGAGTTTGTAGCCTAGGAGCAATAAGCTCTACCACATAGCCTAGGTGTGTAGGCTATGCCATCTAGTTTGTATAAGTGCACTCTATGATGTTCGTTCGTACAAGGACAGAATCACCTAACTGCATTTCTCCAAAAGTATCCCATCATTAAGTGACATGTGACTATACTAGAAATTAAAGGGTAACAAAAACCTTCAATCCTTCTCCAGCTTTTAGTGTCCTAAAACTTCCATCCCGTTGCAATTAATAAAATCCAAGTACAGTATGACAGAGGGAGGAGAATGGCACCTAATTCTGGCAGATGCAAGAGGTAAACAATACAGGCATCGTATCCCCATTTACTTTGCTCTGAAGCGGTTCAGAATGTGCATCCCCAAATGTGTCACTTTGGCATTAAGCTGAAGGCAACCAAGATCCAGAAGATTCAAGAAAAATTTTTATGACTTCCTTAATTACCTCAAAGAATTTAGATAGAAGGCCTGGCCCAGAAAGAGAACTATTACCAGAGATAACTACAAAGAGTATGGCTAGGTGAAGTAAACTGAAGTGGTGAGGGGAGCGGGGAAGGGGGCATTCAGCAGGGCCTGGGGGATCAAATTCCTCTCTGTGTCCCATTGTCTCTGATGTAATTTATCAATATAGGTTCATTCCTGTTTTTTTTTTCCCCCCTAATCCCCGAAATTCAAAGTTAAATGAAAACCCAGCAACCCAAACCACTCGTTTGGCAAGTAGATATATTACAGCTAACCACAGACACACTAGATTGCAGGCAAGTGGGTTTTGAAAATGCTGAGATAATATAAGTCCTCAAATCAGAAGTACTACTTTAATATCACAGACCATCTACATTATTATCAGAGACCGCAGAGTAACTGGGCAACTTATTGGAAAAGTGAAAATGGCTGAGTCAGAAATTTCCATCTGACAGGGTAAAAGACTGGGGGTGGGAGGGGGGGGTTCTGTCTCTGTAGTCCCATCAAGTCACTAGTCACTAAGGCTCTCTTCACAAACACCAAGTGATCTGCATTCACATGGTCCAATGTTGGATGGAACAGATACTAGAAAAGATTTCTTTAAACTGCACCAAATCTGTATGTTCTATCGATCCATCATTATTCTACTTGGTCATAATTTTTTTCCCCACTGTATATGGTACCCACTAATCACATGTAACTATTTCTTTAAATTAACTAAAATTAAATTTTAAATATTCAGTTCCTCAATCTCACTGGCCAAATTTCCAGTGCTAAATTGCCAAATGGGGCTGGTGCCTACCATTTTGGACAGTATGGAATATAGAACATCTCCATCATCACAGAAGTTCTATGGGATAGCACTGCTCTAAATAATAATCATAGTGTGACAAGACAGGACAGTGCTAATTTAGATAACTGGACCACTGACAATATTTAAAACTATTTCAACTGTGTGTATGTATTGGCGATGTTTCAACCAACAGATATAACTCATTCTGCCAGTGTGGACAACCAAGGGTCTTGAATATATCTTTGGTCTTGTGTTAGCCACTAACTTGTCTTCAAAGTACTTGTATATTATTCTCCTATGCTTTTCTTCAGTCCTAAAATGATGGAAGTTCTGCTAACCTTACCAGAGTGAAAAGATTAAGAGTTGTTCTACATTTATCAAGCAACCACTGTGCATATACAATCACAGAAACCAAGTGAACAAATCTCCATACGGAAAGAAAAACAAACTGGTATTCAATATAGTTAAAGGAATGCAATTCTGGGAAATGCAAATGCTACAGAATAAACTCACCAGATCCCTAACAATGTATACCAAATACTGAAGTGAGTGCATTTGTGAATTGTAAATGCCCTTGAAAACTAAACTGATCATAACTGTAGAAGCATGCCTTTGGTGCCTTCTTTAAAGAAAAATCACATTTAACACGGATGCTCTACTTCAGAACAATTCAGAAATATATGAACTTACACAGAAGCTAAGTAATTACTCTTAATACAAAAAGTGAGTAAAAAGGAAAGCACTTTTGCTTTAAAGTGTTTATTTTCAAATGGAGTCATAAAATTTCATAATTAAATATAAAAGATGACTCAAAATTCCACTTAGAAAAAAGACGAAACTCAGTTTTTTTTCTGTAGTACACTGCACACAGCACTAGTAACATGAGATATTCAGTTAATACCTCAGTGCACAAGGATGCAGTATGATGTAACCAAGAGTACTACTACTTTGAGTTCAATCCTGCCTCTAACATTCACTAGATGATTAATCTTGAACAAGTTAATATCACCTATTACTCTCACCTATGAGAGCAGTAACAACCATTGTAAGTCCTTGAGCACTTCTGCACAAAAACTCACTTCCCTTCCCTCCCTTTCTCTTTAGCTCTCTTTCCTCCCAGTTCCATTCCTCCCTGCCCATGCCCCCATCTCTTTCCATGTCTCTCCTTGCCCTCTCCCTTTCGTTATTTCTCCTTTCACGCTTTACATCTCTGAGTCTCTTTCTATCTCTCCTTTCTTTCTCTCCTCTTCTTTGCCTTACCTCTCTCCTCCTCCAGCTGTCAGACCTTCCTCCCCAGCCCTCCCTCCCCTGCCCCCCACCAAAGCGCAAAGACATACACATACACTTCATCTTTTGTATCATATTTTTACTGTACTTTTTCTACATTTAGATAATGTTTAGATACACAAATAAATACATGTGTTACAACTGCCTCCAGTAACATGCTGTGTGAGTTTGTAGCCTAGGAGCAATAAGCTCTACCACATAGCCTAGGTGTGCAGGCTATGCCATCTAGTTTGTATAAGTGCACTCTATGATGTTCGTACAAGGACAGAATCACCTAACTGCATTTCTCCAAAAGTATCCCATCATTAAGTGACATGTGACTATACTAGAAATTAAAGGGTAACAAAAACCTTCAATCCTTCTCCAGCTTTTAGTGTCCTAAAACTTCCATCCCGTTGCAATTAATAAAATCCAAGTATAGTATGACAGAGGGAGGAGAATGGCACCTAATTCTGGCAGATGCAAGAGGTAAACAATACAGGCATCGTATCCCCATTTACTTTGCTCTGAAGCGGTTCAGAATGTGCATCCCCAAATGTGTCACTTTGGCATTAAGCTGAAGGCAACCAAGATCCAGAAGATTCAAGAAAAATTTTTATGACTTCCTTAATTACCTCAAAGAATTTAGATAGAAGGCCTGGCCCAGAAAGAGAACTATTACCAGAGATAACTACAAAGAGTATGGCTAGGTGAAGTAAACTGAAGTGGTGAGGGGAGCGGGGAAGGGGGCATTCAGCAGGGCCTGGGGGATCAAATTCCTCTCTGTGTCCCATTGTCTCTGATGTAATTTATCAATATAGGTTCATTCCTGTTTTTTTTTTCCCCCCTAATCCCCGAAATTCAAAGTTAAATGAAAACCCAGCAACCCAAACCACTCGTTTGGCAAGTAGATATATTACAGCTAACCACAGACACACTAGATTGCAGGCAAGTGGGTTTTGAAAATGCTGAGATAATATAAGTCCTCAAATCAGAAGTACTACTTTAATATCACAGACCATCTACATTATTATCAGAGACCGCAGAGTAACTGGGCAACTTATTGGAAAAGTGAAAATGGCTGAGTCAGAAATTTCCATCTGACAGGGTAAAAGACTGGGGGTGGGAGGGGGGGGTTCTGTCTCTGTAGTCCCATCAAGTCACTAGTCACTAAGGCTCTCTTCACAAACACCAAGTGATCTGCATTCACATGGTCCAATGTTGGATGGAACAGATACTAGAAAAGATTTCTTTAAACTGCACCAAATCTGTATGTTCTATCGATCCATCATTATTCTACTTGGTCATAATTTTTTTCCCCACTGTATATGGTACCCACTAATCACATGTAACTATTTCTTTAAATTAACTAAAATTAAATTTTAAATATTCAGTTCCTCAATCTCACTGGCCAAATTTCCAGTGCTAAATTGCCAAATGGGGCTGGTGCCTACCATTTTGGACAGTATGGAATATAGAACATCTCCATCATCACAGAAGTTCTATGGGATAGCACTGCTCTAAATAATAATCATAGTGTGACAAGACAGGACAGTGCTAATTTAGATAACTGGACCACTGACAATATTTAAAACTATTTCAACTGTGTGTATGTATTGGCGATGTTTCAACCAACAGATATAACTCATTCTGCCAGTGTGGACAACCAAGGGTCTTGAATATATCTTTGGTCTTGTGTTAGCCACTAACTTGTCTTCAAAGTACTTGTATATTATTCTCCTATGCTTTTCTTCAGTCCTAAAATGATGGAAGTTCTGCTAACCTTACCAGAGTGAAAAGATTAAGAGTTGTTCTACATTTATCAAGCAACCACTGTGCATATACAATCACAGAAACCAAGTGAACAAATCTCCATACGGAAAGAAAAACAAACTGGTATTCAATATAGTTAAAGGAATGCAATTCTGGGAAATGCAAATGCTACAGAATAAACTCACCAGATACCTAACAATGTATACCAAATACTGAAGTGAGTGCATTTGTGAATTGTAAATGCCCTTGAAAACTAAACTGATCATAACTGTAGAAGCATGCCTTTGGTGCCTTCTTTAAAGAAAAATCACGTTTAACACGGATGCTCTACTTCAGAACAATTCAGAAATATATGAACTTACACAGAAGCTAAGTAATTACTCTTAATACAAAAAGTGAGTAAAAAAGAAAGCACTTTTGCTTTAAAGTGTTTATTTTCAAATGGAGTCATAAAATTTCATAATTAAATATAAAAGATGACTCAAAATTCCACTTAGAAAAAAGACGAAACTCATAGTTTTTTTTCTGTAGTACACTGCACACAGCACTAGTAACATGAGATATTCAGTTAATACCTCAGTGCACAAGGATGCAGTATGATATAACCAAGAATACTACTACTTTGAGTTCAATCCTGGCTCTAACATTCACTAGATGATTAATCTTGAACAAGTTAATATCACCTATTACTCTCACCTATGAGAGCAGTAACAACCATTGTAAGTCCTTGAGCACTTCAAGAAATTTGTATATATATTTTTTAAAAGTACTCACAAATTATTCTGCTAGAGATAGTCAGACCTTCTATGTAGAAAACAGTAAACCACTGATAACCACAGGGAGTCCTCAAAAGGGTAAACACCATTACATAAGCAGTAGCAGTCAGAATTTTTTTCAGTCATTTTCCACTAAGAATATCCAGAGAGTAAGCACTTATTTCTTTTATTTTGATTCTATGTATCCCTAAAAGAAACTCCAACATTCTGTTATTCCACTATTTCAATGGCACTTTTCCTGGCACTTAAACAAGCCCTCAAATGGTTTGGCAGCCCTCACTCAAATGGTTTGGTTTCTCTGTTTGCCTTAGCCTAGAAAGAAAAGCCACCCATCTCCTTAAACCTCTGTAGGATAAACGCAGTCATGCCCATTAAAACCCAAAGATCACATCCAACCCAACTTAAGTACAAGTTTACACCAAGGGAAGAAAAACCATTTGGGTTTGTTGGCTTCGTATTACAGGAGAGTTTCCTTAAGTGCTAGCTAGTGCAAATTCTATTTACCCTTGAGTCAGATATTTCTCCACTTTCAACTTCTCTTCTGCAAGTAGGTACTTTGCTAGCACTTTCTTTCCTATTAGGATTAGTAAATTAACTTTAAAAAAATCAAGAGTAATACTCAAAATTCAAAAAAAAAAAAAGAAAAGAAAAGAAAAGAAAACTTTATTTTAAATAGTGGTCATTGCATAAGTAGGCATGATAAAAATATTCTCTTAGAATCCTGTTCCCATAAAGCAAACTGCAACACTCACATTTCCACTCTGGTAACCATTTGTCATTTCTAATAATCTTGATACACACATTTCCGGTAATCTTGGATTATGTAAATCTAAAAGTATGAACAGAAAACAAATGGGTAAATCTTGAGATTTCAAGAATTCTGCTCCCATTTGCTCAATAATTGGTGTTGTTTACTGATTAGAAATGTGTTTTTCTAAAAGATATCTTGAGATCACAGATACATTCCTAGAGTCAACTCATTTTACATTAATCTAGGGTACGTGTCCCCAGAAGTTCAGATTTATCTTTCTAATTATAATACATGTAGGCTTACATTAAATCATATTTCCTCTCCTAGAAATGCAGTCTATACAGAAGAAGGAAACGACCCAACAGTAAATTGGAAGAATCTGGCCTGTGTCTCCAAGTACCTCCAGAAAATTCCTACACAGACAACAGGGAGCTGTGTGCAGATTTTAAGAAGTATTTTGTCAACCATTGTGGCTCTCTATCTAGTTCATCAAAGAGGACATTTTATTTTTTATTTTTGAGAAAGAAAGTGTACTCACCTAACTTAAATTTGCATTTAAGTTAGATGTGAATTTTTGATGGTTCTCTATTCCCAAAGTAAGCTGGAAATTCAGCTAGTGCTATGGGAAGAGAGAAGCGAAAACTGAAGCTTAGTGAGAAATCCCAATAAGGAGGAATGAGAGTTCCTCAATAATACAAAAGTAAACAGAGTAAAGTGACAACTAGCTTGTTTTTGATTTTGCCTTCTGTGTAAAGAGTATTTCGGAGAAGAAAAACAACTCTACAAATCAGGATTCAAATAACGCTTACTTCTAGGCTAAAAGACCTTGGGCAAATTACTTAAAGTCTTTGAGTCTCATGTTCCTCACTTATAAAATGAGATAAATGTTGTGAGGACTAAATTAGATAAGTGAAAGGTCAAAGAAAACATCAGTCTCTCAGTAAGAGTTAGTTCAATAAATGGAACCTATTACTACTGGCCTCATCAGTTAATGAATTCTGATAATTAGCTGTTTTCTATTATATATTTCTTCTTGTCAAGTTTCACTAAGTTACTGGTTAGCACAGATCTAGTCACTTTTCTGATATAGAATCTATAATGGAACACGCAATCACTGCTTCTTCTTATAAATGTATGAAAATGCCTCCTGAAAAAGAATTACAATATAATCAACAGTTCACTACATTTCTATAGCTCTTTCTAACCCTTTATGTCCAATTGAGCAAGAACATCCTTCGTATACATATTGTGGGCCTGAGTTAAGAGGAAATCAGTATGTCTAGACTGTTCAATAAACTCCACCGCTCCAAACGTTTTTCAGTTGAATGTCCAGGATTAGAAAGCAAAGCAGAATTCTATGTGAAAGTCATGTAATTAATTATAGTTTATGAAAAGAGAAGATTATCAAAGTATCACCATTAAGACAGGAAGATAAACTATTGAGTAGAAGTATAGCCAGTCAAAATCTAAAAAACATATTATCAAAAATATGGCATACCTAGATGAATTTTCCTAATTTCCATTCTTTGAGTTACTCTAGTAAAAACTTTCTACCAAATGCACAATTACATTTGGGTATCTTTACTGTACGAAAGGTGGATATTTCTTACCCAATTTATAGAAATATAATGGCTTTATTGTAGCATACAAGGAAAAAACAAGTCGAAGGACAAGGAACCCTGTTCTTAATTCCATATATCTGTCAGAATTTTAGTTCTGGCTGTCAGCAGCTCACCAAGTGATCTTTGACATATCACTTTCCAAATCAGAACCTCAATGTCTTGACCTGTTAAGAGTCCAAATTATCTTTAAGAATGCCTCCAATTGAGATATAAAGTTGTATGAAATGTAGCTGATTCAGTATAAGTGATACACATGTAATTCTTAGATACAAGCACATCATCCAAAATGTGATAATCACAACCTATATGAAAGACTATCTACATAGGATGACTATTTTCCTAACTTTCTGTTGTACCAAATAGTTTACTTCATCGCTGCTGTTGGTTTTACTATTTCTATCGCACAGAATGGCAAACATCTGCTTTTATCCATCTGTTTAGTAGCTTTAACCACCAACAAATCTTAAAATAACCCTTCGTTCAATCTGATGCCATATAAAAAAGTAGACTTTTCCTGTTTTCAACTAGTAGTTCTCAGAGCCTTCAGTATCGAGGTAAAATGAGACCATGTTATCAGTCACATACAATTTAATGAACATAAATGCAGACTGTGCCATTTACTAAAAGGTTTACCTGAGGCCAGATGATCAGAGTACAACCTGGGAAGGCGAACATCTTCTATATTCAGAAAACTTCCTAAAGATCACCAAATTATTTAAGTTCAACTGGAATGTGTTCTAAATGTCTTGGATTTCCCTATGTATTGCTACTGAAACAGGCTTCAGTACTTCCTACAGTATACTTGGTTATCATGTAATTCCCCTGCTGAGGAAGTGAAAGAAAATCCGGGTGGCCTGCATGTGTGAACAGGAAGACAAGCTGTCCAAAGAACTTTCTGCTCTAGAGAGTTCACTTGCCTCGCATGTTTTTTAAAGAATCAAAATTATTTTGATAATTTCAAAAAACAGATATATCTACCTAGACATAAATTTTTGTATTACTGTGTTTTTAAAGCGGTCTTAACTTCTAATGTACCACAAGAAACTGAAAGAGACTAGTGTGCCCTAATTTAGAAAACTATTCTAAAATAAATACAAATTAAACATCTCTATCTTCAAATCAAAAACTCTTGAGCTGACTCTTTGGCTCACGCTTTCCAACCTTCTTTTGATCTTAAACCACTCCAAGTTTGAAATCTGTGCATTCATCTTTTTAGTTTCCATCCCCTTATCATTAAGAACTTTAAAAATACATGTTATGTTTGATATGTTTAGTTAAAACTTTATCAGAACCTTGTCCTCTTTATCTAAAAATAAATCTAAAGGAGAAAACAATAAACTTAAAAATTCTGAATGCATCCCAACACCGTGTAGGAAAATAACTGGATCCTCTAGTAAGAGCAGCAAAATGATGTATCACATTCCTTGAAAATGTGCATATATTAATGGGGTATTACACAATTAAAATCAATCCATAAACAGGTTAAGATCATTGTCTCCAAAGGAAACTACTATGTATTTAAGCATTGAGTTAAGCTCAACACCAATCAATCTCTAACAAAAATTTGAGAAATGGGAAAAACTCACACAATGAAAAGTAAAAGTGACTTGCTCCTAGTCCTCTATTCCTATCCCAGTGAGTTCATGCAAATGATCATAGCTCTTTTTCTAGTGTCATTAGTTCAGTTAACTCAGGTCAGTTGCCCCACTCAGCACAAGCTGTCAGATAGCCAGACAAGTTTTCTGGAATATCTCCTACGTGTAAGGATCCCCAAGAAATATTGAGATCAGTCAGCTACCAGTCATCTTGAGAGAGAACCAGTAGACCAACACAGAGAATAAGACGTGTTGCTTAGAGAAGTACTTCAAAATCAGTGGAAGACACACACTGTAGACTTAACAGAATCAGCATTTGAGCTATATTGGGGAGGGATAGGGTGAATACAGATAGCCTTGTATAGAGAGAAATTCTAGGCAGAGGATTAGAAGGTCACTGGAACAACGGTCTGGAAGAAGGAAAAGTAAGAGTACTGCAGGGCAACTGGAACAGTAATACTAAGAGAACGAATGTATACCACTGGTTTTACAAAATGTTTTCATATCCATTTCTTGAGTTAACTCTCATCACAAGCTCCTGTATTAAGCATAGTAAATACCACCTCCAATAAACAGATAAAAAACCTGAAACTTAGATATACTGAGTGTTTTCCCTGAGTCCTTATACCTAATAAGTGATAAAAAGGAGATGTGAAACCAGGTTTCACAAGTCTAGATACTTCCCTCTACCAAGAAGTTCGTCGCTGAAGTTAAGTTTTAAACGACAAGCTTGATATCAGCTTGTATGAATTATTTAATATATCAGTAAACTAGAGCAAATACTGCAAATAATTCTAGGAGGGGATCAGTTACTGAAAAGATGCACAGCAGAAATGTATGCAGTAAAAAGGTAGCCTCCTACTCTATTTAAAATGAAAAAAGAAAATGACAGTTCAATTACATACTGCCAAGTAAGTAGGAATCAGAAATGTGTCATTTCTTACCTTCTTTCAGTTACACAAATCTTTTCAACCCCACATTTGGGGGAAATATATAAGAGAGAAGCCATAAATAGTGAACAAAAAGTAAACCAACTTACAAACAAAAATAGAATTTTGATAAACCCAAATAATAGCTAAATAAAAGCCTAATGATTCCTATTATATTCTACAGAACAAATTTTGTTTCATTTAGTCATTGATTAAGAAATAGAAAAAAATAAGAAACAGATGCCCTGCAGGATTTAAGTGCCAGTGAAAACTTTACATGACATATCCAACTTCCTGTAGTATTTCAGAAATGTCTCCTTCAGTTGTATGGTCACCAGGATACACCTATTCTGGTGAAATTATTAAAATCACCCTTTTTACTTACACGGTATCCAGGTTATCCTAGTTATCCTGCCTTTAATCCTCAGTAGTTATCCTAGTTTGAGAGTTTGAGTGCCACTGAAACCAAGTTCCTAGAATTCAGGGATGTTAAAAGCACAGTAAAGTGTAGTTTATCAACAGCTCTCTAACCATTTACTAAATCTCTAGTCTGTCCCCTCCAAAACATACACAGAGGCAAAATGATCTTTCAAAGATCAGCTCTGTTGAGCCTTAATGGACTAACTATAAAAAGAAAAGAAGTGCTTCGTGAGTACACTAAAGCTTAATTTGAAATAATGAAGTCTGACCGTGGAAACTTGGGAAGACAACAGAATCAAACATGTCAAATTAGAATCCAGCAAATCACTGACAGGGTAAGAAACCATTTGTAGACAAAGCCAGAAAGTGATTTGTAACTGCAGACATTGAGAGTGAACAGTCCTTTCCGAAATAGCTGTTGGCCCAGATGTTAGGCCAAACTCAAGATATACAGACGAGAGTATTAACTGAGTTCCTTCTTTCTCTTTCTGACTTCAGGCTTCCCATATGGACAATGATTTTTTGGTGGTAACTGCCACCCTAAAAGTCTATATTTTACAGATCCTCATAATATAAAAGAAAAAAAAAAAAAGCTAATATTTTAAAGTATTTGCTGCTCAAAAAGTAGTGAATATAATACTTAAAGTAAATCATGGCCTCCTCTATAAAGTCAACAAAGAAAATAAATTTTGTTTTTGATGGTGAGGCAGTGAAGAAGGAAAGATCTCCTTATAAGTCATTCACATTTTTACTATAGGCAATTAAAAGTCCTGGAGTAAAGTTAATGGAAAATGACTCAGCCTTTATGACTCATTAGGAAAATAAAAGCCAAAAAAGTCCCAGTGGAGACTCCCCTGGTACTTGGTCATTAAGGAGCTGTATATCAAGACTAGAAATGTTCATTATACATTAAGACTTCAAAGTCTGATGGTAAGTCAGCCTAGGTACTTCTGATACAAGTTTCCAAGAAGATAAGTGACACTTCCTTCACGCAAATGTCAATAACACATTTCGAAGATAGCCAGTAATAAGTAAACTAAAAAGTATAAGCAAACTTTTTTAAAAAGTTTAATATGTTTAGTCATCTATTTTGCTCATGAAAGCTCCAAAGACCCTTATTCAGAGCTGCTTTATGACATATGTTTACTTTACATAAGATTTCTAAACAGATAATCAATTTTGAAGTGTTCTGGAAATTTCTATGAGGTGTAAATTTTTTCTTCTTAAAAAAAGAAAAAAATGAGAATATGTGTCTATATTTTTTAATGTCACTAAGAAAATAAAATGCTATCATGAGTTCCATCAACGAGTCCCCAACAGCACCACTACATTAGCTATAATAACTGATGTTAATAGTGATAACCGACATATCAAAAAAGGTTCAATAAGGAAGTTTTTAAAAATTTCATTGAAAATGGTCCAAAAAAAAAAAGTCAATTTTTTAAGTAAAGTACCAGGGTGTAAAATTTTTTATCTTTGCTGGTCAAAAGGTCTCTGCCACAATTATTCATTTCAACCTTTGCAGCATGAAAGCAGCCATAGGCAATATGTAAACAAATGAATAAGGATATATTCAATAAAACTTTACTTATAGATACTGAAGTTTGAATTTCATATCATTTTCAGGTCAGAAACATTCTTCTTTTTGTTTTTCAGTCATTAAAGTATGTAAAAACTATTATCAGCTTGCCTGCCATATAAAAACAAGCAGTGGGTGAACTGGATTGGGCCAAAAGCCATAATTTGCAGATCTCTATTTTAGAGAAACAAATTTCAATTAATAGAAGAAAGAAATGATACTCATTCCTTAACACTGATAGAGAAATGAGCTGCCACTGTAAAACTTAAGAAATGATGATTCCTGCATGAGGATGACCACAGTATTCTCAACCAGTATAATCCAAATGTCCAAGTGCATAATCTGGGTATAAAAACTACAAATTCCTGGGACTGTATCTAGAGATTCAGTTGTTATCAAGTAGGGCCAGGAATTTTTTATATAGTAAAGCTCCCTATATCATTCTCATGTTGCACCAAGGTTTAAAAACCATTGACATTTGCTACACACACACACACACACACACGCACACAATATGTGTGTGTATATATATGATACAAGACTTGAATCCAGAATATGTAAAAAACTCTCAATAAAATTAAGAGTCTGATTCTTTTTTAAAAAGGCAAAAGCTTAGAACACACTTCAACAAATGATATAAGAATGGTAAATAACCACAAGAGGCTCAACACCATGTCATTAGAGAAATACAAATTTAAGCCTCATAACACCTATTAAAACAGCTAAAATTTTAATTAAAAAAAAAAATAAAAAGACCCTGACAATACAAAGTGCAGGCAAAGATGCTGAGTAATTGGAGCTCACCTACATTGCTGGTGGAAATGCAAAATGGTACAGCCACTTTGAAAAACAGTCTAGCAGTTTCTTACAAAGCTACATATACATTCTCCCCTATGGCCCACTACTGCCATCCTAAGGTACTTACCCAGGAGAAATGAAAACTTATAGTCACCATAAAAAAAGTATGCAAATGTTTACAGCAACTTTATTTGTAACAACCAAAAATGAAAACAACTAGTGAATGTATAAACAAACTGTAGTGCAGCCATACACTGGAACTCAGCAATAAAAAGGAACAAAATTATTTATATGTACAACCTAATAGCAAATGTTATGATAAAAGAGCCAAATTCAAAAAGCTACTTATTGTATGATCCCTTTTATATGACATTTTTACACAGCCAAAACTGCAGGGGAAGAAAATAAATCAGTGGCTGGCAGGGATGTGAAAAGAAGTTTGGGGGTTATGTAACTTGTCTATATCTTGATTGTTGTGGCAGTTACAAGACTCCACAGATTTGTCAAAACTCAGAACCATATAATAAGGATAAATTTTTATTGTATGTAAAGTATACCCCAATGAATCTGACTAAAAAGAAAAAAAGGAAACATTGATATATAAACAACACTGCTTATACACTGGTTCTGGTTTATCAGAAAGTTTTCACTGTTTTATGACAGCGTATAGTTACCAACTGTCATATGAATACCTACATATTTTAATGTATGTGTGTGTTTTTAATGGAAACTAACATTTACTTAGTATTTACTCTGTGCCACTGTAATATTTTTAAATCTCCCAATTTCCATCTAACAAATGTAGAAAACTAAGATTCAGTAACCAAATAACTTAGCCAAGGTCACACAGCTAGTGAATGACCAAGTGGTAATGCACATCAAGCCTGCCGGGACCTAGAGTCTGACCTCTTTTGCATCAAGCAGCTCTCTTTAAATGGGTTTATTCTGAAATTAGCCCACATGCATACCAGTTATCAACCCCCCTCAGTAGCTTACAATAGGTTATGATGATCCCTCATGGTTCTGTGGGTCAACCAGGCTTAGTTGGGTGGTCCTCACATGGAGTATCTCATGTGGAAACCAGAACATGGCAGTGGAGGCTATAGTCACCTGAAGGCTCAGCCAGGCTGTACGTCTATATTATACATATAGCAGTTAACACTGGCTGTTGGCAAAGAGCGTAGCTGGGGCTGTTCAACCAGAGCAGTTTCATGTGGGCTCTCCCTGGGGTTTTGGCTTCGCCTAGCATGGCAGCTGGATTCTAAAAAGAAGCTTGCCAAGAACAAGTGTTCCAGAAGACCCAGGCTGAAACCACAGGGCTCCTGGAGATTGAGTCTCGGAAGTCACGCTCCATCATTTCTATTATATCCTACTGGTCAAAAACAAGTCACAGAACCAGCCCAAGTTCAAGGAAAGGAGACTACACAAAGGTATGAAACTGGGAGTTACGGCTTGTTAGGAGGTCATCTTCAAAGACCAGCTCCACATACCCTCACCCCATAGTAAATTAGATTATTTTAAATTTCTTTAAACTAGTCTAAATTTTCTACAATATGTACATATTGTTTTGTAATCACAGAAATATTTTAAAACATATTGTTTTTCCAATTTATTTAAACTAAAATAACAAACAGTCACCCACTTCTCATACCCCCCACTCCACCACACCTCATCACTGCCTCTAGCAATCAACAATGTGTTCTCTGTATCTATGAGCTTAGTTATGTATGTATGTATGTATGTATGTATTAGATTCCACATACATAATAGAGATCATACTTTGTTTTTCTCTGACTTATTTTACTTAGTATAATGTCGTAGAGGTCCATTCATGTTGTGGCAAATCTTAATGAGTATATATTTTTTTAATGAAATAATGGCAAAAATAAATAGTTCTATTTGGTGTGTGTTTGTCCTTTTATGCTAGTTTCTACATTCAAACATCTGGGAATAAATGGTCTAAATAATCCCCAAGGTTGTTTCTGAATATAAAAACCAATTATCCTTTTTAGGTCTTATCCAAGATCTAGGGTATCCTAATTTTACAGTTTTGAAGTACCGGACACTTTTAAATGGGTTATCAGTTAAAAACATTAATCCCAAAGCCCTTCCAGTGCCTACTTCTGAAATTGCAAATATAGCTGTGATAAGGTTTGGTTTCTTCCCTCATAGGTCAGAGCAGCTCAATTCAAAATATGTTCCTTTACTTAGAGAAGTGGAATTTCAAGCAGAGTTTACCTAAGTTTTGTGGTATCTCTAACTGCATTCTTCATGAGCAAGAGAATAAAATATTGCTTTTTGTTACTGAGGCAAAATTCATTTATCTCAATAAAAACTGCCTTGTTTTTATTGAGATAAGAACTGAGGAAAAACCATGGCCTATGGCTTTCTTTGAGTTTATTTTCCTAATATGTTTAATCTTAAAATGTCCTAGCCTTTAAACATTAGTCCCTTCAGGGTGAGTGTACCAGAGAAGAAATGCATCTTTTAGGTTTCTTAGAAAAAACACAGGCAGGACTGCAATCTCCTATAGTTCACTCAGTAATTCATTTGCTGAATCAAAATAAGGCCTAAAAAATGTTTTTGATTAAAAATAAATTCTAAGCTCATTAACCTTCATATCAAACATTATTCCTAAAATAACTTCGGGAAAATCTGAAACTGTTTTGTCACTTATTTTCATTCGACTGTTTTAAACATGAGACAGTATTAATGAAACACATGAATGGCAGCTCTTATGTATCTACAGAATAATTTTAAAGAATGAGAAGGAGGGCAGGAAAAAAAGGGAGAGAGAGAAGGAGAAGGTAGGAAATGAGGGAGACAGTGAGAAAAGATAGAAGGTGGGAAAGGAGAGGGGTGGGAAGACTGGACTGTGTAAATACTCAGTTTTAAACTTTTCTAATTCTAGCCCCAATGTGCCAACTCCTAGCTACCTAACTTCAGTAGTTTGGTGCCAATCACTTCTCCAACCTGCCCCTTAGATTTTCACCTAGAAAATGAGGAAGTTGGTCAAGATTACTGTTTTTTAATGCTTTCTACTCTGAGATCCTTTTAAAAAATACCTATTAACTTTATAGTTTCCCCACAAGGGAGAAGCTGTCCTCTAAGCACCTGTTAGTTAAAACAAAACAAAAACGTTTAATGATTTCGGAAATGTTCATTAAAAGAATCTATATTTTACAAATAACAACTATATCCATTTTTTTAAAAATCATTGATTCGTTTAATAAAGTATTGCATATCTGTATATAGCAATAAACTGAAAGATTTTTCTCTCTCTTATGTGAGAAGCATTTTGGGTCCACAAATAAATTTAGAGGGTCCTTTATAACTCCTTGAACTCTATACAACTGCCTGTCCACCAGAGTAAGGCTCATGTGCATGCACCACAGGACATTTTTTATTGTGAAAGCACCATCCCTCAACAGATGGCACACAGCACTTAAACTGTTTTTTTTTCTTTTTACTGTATCTAAGATTCTTTCCAGCTGTCAATTGTGTGTTGTTGCTTTGCACTTAAGGGGAAAAAAAATCAAACCTCTAACTCAAATAAAAATCAAAACCACCAAACAACATTTTTTAAATGTGTTACTAACATTTTATCCTTAATGATTACCTCCAAGGCCAGAAGGAAGAGCTTGGAATTACTTTACTTTCTATGCTATACTTATCTATGTTCGATGAATTCTATTTATAATACATACTTATTAGAAAATAAACATTAGGAAAAAAGATTAAAAGTTTTTATAAATTTAATACTGGTATTATGATATGTGATGCCCATGGTTAAAAGACATTATCTCTGCCTTTTAAGAGCTTATATTCTGAGAAGGAATATGAAATAATTATGCCAAAGATAGGAATCCTGACCCAACAGGGAGCATCTATTAATACATTCATTTATTCACTCATTCATTTGCACATTCAAATATTTGCTGAACATTTGCTGACTAAGTAAAAGACCTGAAGCCAGATGAGGGTAAAAAAAAAAAAAAAAAGACATAAACCTGCAACTCAAGAAGATCTATCCATGGTCTCATTAAAAAAAAAAAAAAGACCAAAAAAAAAGCTGTGGAATTCTGAAGAATAGAGAAAAGGAGTTTGCCCTGGTACCAGATAATATACATCTCACAGTCTGTCATCACATTAGATGCATGTGATATGCTTTAGATCTCTAGGACTAATTGGTTAAAAGCACAAGACATATTTTTCTACCTTTCCCCTTAAAGTTCTGGATTTATGCCATAAACTTAATTTACCCTATCATGCCACTGGGGTTTCTTGGACCTAAAAGGAATTAGTGCTTTCTAGGTATACTTCCGAAAGTGTATTAACTTTTATCTTTCACTAAAGAAAAAGGATCTGCTCTCAGAATAAGCTACCTTTACTTCAAAAAATAAGTCACTACTGACTGCGTATATTTCAGATGCTGAATGTGTGTGTGTGTGCACACATGCACATGCACACACACACAAACACAGTTAATTTAGGAGATGGTGGACTCTTCCATCTGAAGAACAGTAAGAATACAAAATGCATAATAAAATTCCTTACTGCCATTAAGGAAAGAAAAAAAGCTGCTGGCACTGGAAGGAAGATGGTTACATGGCTAGAAGTGGGAAAACTTGCAAAGGAGTTAAAGTTTAAAAGGGTCTAGAAATGGCTTTCATGTACTTAATGCTCTTAAATCAAAAGTTTAAGATAATGTGAAACCATTGTTAGATGGGAGAAAAAGCAAGATTACAGTGATAAGTGAGCAATTCAAATTAACTTATGATGTGAGAATTTAATTAGAGAAAACAAAAAGGAAAGTAGGGATTCTGGACTGTTGTTTCAGAAAGAAAATTCAACAAGGAAGCTAGAATTGACCAAAAATCTAAGTTTGTTAAATGATGAAAAGTGCTCATTTTTAGAAAATATATTCCCAGCTCTGATCTAAACTAAGGAACTTTCAGAATATTATTGTAACCTAACTATACCTTTGTCTAACATTCACAAATTGCATGATACGTTTGAGTTATACATCTATTGATTAAAAAATGGCTGGGAATTATTTCAAATCTTGTTGCATAGAACCTCAAATGCTTCAGAAGAAATAAAGCATTATTCCTAACTACTGTCAATGGTATTTCCATTACAAAAAGTACGCAGATGTTCCAAATATGCTTTTAAACCAGAAATAATGTTTTGACATTTAGTTAGACTTAATTCTTTTCACCTACATTTGAACTCCAATGTGCCCCTCTGTCTCCTATTTTAAGAGATTCCCAAGATAAAAATACTGCCCTATTTGGTTTTTTTTAAGGTCTGTCCAAATGATGAATATCTTTGACCGCCTTAAAAAGTAAGTGAGCACTAGATTTTAACCTAGAAAAGAAAATTTTCAAATATTCCCTTTCCCTGACGTCTGCTGCCATCCATGACCTGTTGAGATATTCACAGCAAAGGTCACAGGGCACCCTTCCCCCTCCTAAAGAAAATGCAGTGGGAAGGGGCAGATCCTCACCACATTATTGTTCTCAGTCTTTATTGGAATCTACCCCATGACTCCAAATTGTAATTATATATAAACCTACTAAAAGTTTAGATGGAAAAAGAGAAGTGGAAGAGACAGCTTTTCTAAAATGGGGTTTAAAAATATGTGCCAGACTATTAAGCAAATTATTACTGAACTTCCTTTTCAAATTGAGTTAAAGTTTCAGTGTTAAGAATAGTCTCACTGTGCATGTTTTATCCAATCATGAGCACCAACTTTACTCTCTTTAATTAGCATCCAATGATATTGTTAAGAGTAACTGGCCCATAATTAAGAGTTTTATTAGAGAATGATACACTTTATTAGACTTGAATATTTCTCAGATCAAAAACTACACCATGATTAGGATGCTGCTAATATATCATTTCCTTTGATGATCTTTAAACCAGAAAAGTCAATGCTTACAAAGACGATGATCTTGTCAACAATTTGACCACCGTCAAAATCAATATTTAATCCTAACTTAATGAAAGAGTCACGTTAAATTTCTTTACCACTTTACCATATTGTATAAACTGGGTTGCCAAACACTATATTAGGTGAAATGAAAGCCAATTCAAATGTTCAGCAACAGAAAAATCCTGCATTTTTAGATAGAAAATGTTTGTTGAACCCTTTGAAAATGAATATACTAGAATAAATCATTCATGTCTTGGTTAGAAACTGGAAGATTAAGAGTAATATAAATGCATATACATAAAATTAGTTTCAAGTTTGTTCCAGGTCACTGAACAGTAGAGGGAACTGGGCAAAATCACAGCACTATATGATTAACACTTTACATGTTAAGGTTGTGTTTGAACTCCAATTCTACTCATCACTCACCCTCAAGGAAGCACTACACACTGCACAAGGATGACTGTCCTTACAGCAGAGACATCATACACACATTCTCCCTCTCTCCTTCCCTCCTTCCCTCTCTCTATCTCTCTCTCTCCTCCCCTCCTCTTCATCTCTCCTTCCTTCCCTCCCTCTCTGTCTCTCTCTCTCTCATACCCAAAAGACTAAAGACAAGCAGAGATACTCAAAGACTATGACTTTCAAAGTGTAGATGTGTCTTTACTATCACTCAGGCTCCCTAGTCTTGACAATGCTATGAAAACCACATTTACATGTGAATGTCATACTCTTCACCAAAGCCTGGCTGGGAACTAGAAGGCTGAAAAACATTACTGTTAAGATTTCAGGCCTAAACTCTAATATCCTTCAGGAACAACAGGACGGTCCCAGGCCCAACCCCATTAAAAATTCCACAGAAAACCAGTAACTTTGTCTCCTAGTATTTGGATGTCTGGGAAAGAAAGTAGTCAAGCTTTCTTGGGATTTTAGGTTTTACCTGAGCACCCACAAGACCATTTCAGTCAAAACAAGTTGACCAAGAAACACGCAGTTTCAAGAAAGCAAAGAATCTTATTTTCGATTCCACAATTCCAAGAAACCTCAGCCCACAATGCTCACTTGAAAGAAATTGATGCAGGACAGGGCAAATTTCCCCAAGCCCTGCACTGAGAGAAGGGTCCTTTGGCTGAGAGTGTAGAAAGAATTCAACACACATGCCAAAGTTAGGGGCAAAAGGAAAGTTTATTAAAGAGGAGGAAAGGCAAAGACTAGAGAAAGCAAAGACAAAAACCCAAGACAAGGGGGGAAAAAAGCCCCATCTGTCGGAGGATACAGTTTATATATCATTCTTTAGTTCCTATGAGTTAAAAGACTTTGTTTACCTATTTCCTTTGATACGGACATACAGTGAGGAAGGAAAAGAGTTTGTAGTGTGAAAGGACAGCTGGCAGGTCCCAGCCTTTAATCTATAGATTTTAGCCATAGGTAAGGAACGATTTTATTTTGTGGTCGGCAGCCACTCACTTAAAGACTGTTTTTCCTAGTTCCCCTTCCACAGGTGTGGGAAATGGGTTGTTAGCAATCCCGACAGAAATCTTCCTTTATTCTGCAGGTGTCCTCCAGGCCTGGCTGTAAGGCTGATCAGTATGCTGCAGCCTCTGAATGTAATTTGATTTAACATTTTAATTCTCTTGCCTCCTCCCTAAATTATTATGACAGCCACAACAAAGACAACCTTTACAAACCAGGATAGTACTCTGGGCCTTCAATGCTTCCCAGGGCCAAAGAAGAGCCAAAGACAACCTAAAGGTTAAGATGATCCAGCACCCAAGACCTCAATGAAAACTGCTAGGTCTTGGGACAGCCAATGAAAACAAGGGAAGGGAAATCAAAGGGCTACTTGCTGGTAGCCAAGCCAGACCAGTACTAATCAAGCTTTATTTTCCTGGACTTCAGTACAGGGAGCCATTAAAAAATCAAGGTCACCAGTCAGTGCCCCGTTCCCCCTCGCTCAGTGCTTTTTGTAAGAAAATGCTCATAGCAGCTTCCCCACCCGCCGCCACGCTGGGCAGTGCCAAGACTAAACTTCTAAACCTCAGGGAAGGTAGGAAAGTCAGCCAGCCAGACGCCGGGCTAGGGGAAATAGAAAGGAGGGAAAGAGTCAAGTTTCAAAACAAAGGCTCCACAAGGAACTGAATGTCAACCCCTCCCCATTTCCTAGCCTTCAAGCCAGCAAGGCTGGGCCTTAATCTTTAAGAACACAAATAAGTCAAATTTACCTAGCTCCTGAGCGTTCACTAAGGGCTTGGCTATTCACTAGAACATTTGCACAACCACTTGCTGAGGGTGGTGCTATCCTCTCTCCTCATCTCACACAGGGGAAAAAAAAAAAACAAAAAACCATGAAGCCTAGAACGCAAGTGACTTGCCTAAGGTCCCACGGTAGAGCCTAAACCCAATCTCTTTCGCGGCCAGGGCAGGCCAGCACAGGTGGGCGCCGCGACCCGGCCGCGGGGGCCGAGGGGCCGACGTGCCTGCCAGGAGGGAACCGGGGCTGGGAGAGGGGAGGGGCCCTGCGCGCGGTTCACGACCCGGCCCCTACCTTCCTTGACTCCCGGCAGCTTAGACTGGTCGATGCTGACTTCAGCCATGTTGGGCCAGGGTCCTGGCCGCCCCTCTCGCCTGCTTCCGGGCTGCCGCCGGCACCGAAGGCGACCCGCGCGCAGCAGCAGCAGCAGCAGCAGCGCCCGACGCGGCGCAAAGTCCGGCCGACAGCGCGCGCGGGCCCGGAGGAGGGAGCGGGCCGCCGGGCAGAAACTGGTGACAAAGGCGACGGGAGACTGGCCCGGCGCACCAAGCTGGCGGCCCAGCTGCCCCGCCGCAGCCACCTGCTCCCGCGCCCCCAGCCCTGATCGATACCAAATATCCGGAGCCTGGAAACGGACTCGGGCCGTCCAGTACGGAGGGAGAGAGGAGACAGAAAGGCGGGCGGGCGGGCGGGCCTGGGTGGGGAGGAGGAGGGGAGCTGCAGGTCTGTAACCGCAATTGCGAGTGGCTGGAGAGCGAAGATCAGCTCCCGCGGCCGCCTCCCTGCTGTCTCCTTTGTGTTGTGTGACGCGCCTGTGGCTGGGGCCCCGCTTTGCCCCCGCCCCCGGGCCCTGCCTCTCCCAACGGAGGGTCATATCTTTAGGTGGAAGCTCGGTGTGTTGAAGGCCTCAGCAAAAGGCCACACGGGTCACCCAGAATATAATCGTTACTGTCAGCCGTGTAGTCAGCATTCTATGCTGTGGTTCTGTGGCTGAGATTTGCACAGGATACTTCCTGTGTGCCTCTCCGACACTTTTTAGGGGAAAGATAATATATGGGCATAAAAAAACTAACACAACGTACAGAACTAGAGAGTAGCTGATAAAAATCTAGGCCAGTTTAGAGAAGAGAGTGTTCACAACCAGCTGGGGAGGACTGAGTCATTCATTCATCAAAAGTGCATGAATGTCTAGTCTACTGAATGCGACGGGGTACGGGGGTGGGGGGGGAGAGCGTGATAAAAATGTGTGTCAGACATCTCTTATGGCATGTCACACGTTGGACTATAATTGTGACATTTTTATCTCCTGGAATAGGCGACATGCATGGCCTGTCCATCTCCTGGCAACGGAATTCTCCCTTCTTTGAGAAACTCGCCTCAGTTGTGAGTTCCTCTCCCTAGTTTGCACAATCATAGAACTTCTCCACCACCATCACTCTTCCTTCCTCTCCCATCCACACACTTTCATCTAAGGATGGGTGTGTGTGTGCCCAAGCCAGGTCAGAATACTCCCCTGGGCTTATTACATAAAGAGAGACAGATAAGTATTCTATTTCCTGTGGAGGAGGTTTGCCCTCATTAGTAGACCGTGAAGCCAAAGTGAAGACAGAAACAAAGGTAAGAAAAAGATGAAGAGGGTGTATTCTGATGTTAACCACAATAGCAAACTAGGGGAGCCTTGGAGCAGCTGGGGTCCCTGCAGATCTTGGATTCTGGAGTCAATCCTCAGCATCCTCTCAATTTAACCTAGTAATTTTAGTACTTTAAGTGACTACTAAAATTTGATTTTCTGCCACTCACAGCTCAGAGTCCCAATATGAGAGGTCTCATGGTTTTATTTGCACTTGACACTGAAAAGATTGGCAGACCTTAGGCTAATAAAAATTTAGGAGAAGACTTTCTAGGCCAGAGGGTAGCAAACTATGGTCCACAGGCCAAATCTTGCCCACTGGATTTGAATAACTGTTTTACGTTTTTAAACGGGTCTGTTTTAAGTGGTTATATAAATACAACATAATACTTTCAATTTTGCCTCTTAGGTCTCAAAGTCTAAAATATTTATTATTGGATTGTTTTCAGAAAAAGTTTGCCGACCCCTGTACTAGACAGAAAGAACACTCAATAGTTAAATGTGTGACTAGAGAAGAGGTAATATTAGAAAGGTAGTTTTATGAGGATTTTTAAGTTCCCTACCTTTTAGTGACTTTTTTTTTAACTTCCTTTGGTCATAGAGAATATTTATAATAGCAATATTTTCTGTTTCTCTCTCCGAATCCATTGTCTCCACTTCTCTGTCATGCTCTGCCCTGGGAGGCTGACATTTATGAATACATGACCAGGGCCTCCTTGCCTGTAGCTTTCTGTTGAGATCCACCAGTGCAAAACACTGGCAGAAGATCACAAGAAGGTAGGAGAGAAATATCAAAATAGGTATTACACTCCCCTCCCCTTATGCTAGGCCAAAATTTTGGCCATAGAGTGTCCCTCTGACTACAATACCCATCCAGAGACCTCTTGTTTTATGGCTCCAACTCTCTCTAATAATACCACTTCCTTCCAGTGCCCTTTCAGGCCTAGGATGCTAATGGCTTCTCAGTCTTGCTGGTTCCTTAACTATACCCACACCACTATAAATAGTCCCTTCATTATATATATATTTTTTCAGTTAACCTATTCTGAGTGTGGCTTCTGTCTCCTGCCTAGACTTTGACTGATATGTAAGATATGCCAAAGGGTCACTGCTTTGTTTTCTTTAAAACTATCCACAATTTCTTATGACCTCCATAAGATCATAAGGTATATTTAATTATTCATATGACCTCTACTTCCTTCTGTCCCATCCTTTTTTAAACCCATTTCAGTCATACCTTTTAGCCCCACCAGTCCAAAAACGCTATTTTTATTAGCATTAACAATGACCTCTGTGTTGCCGAATCCAGAGGTCATTTCTCAGCCCTCCCTCCCCTGATCGGCTAATCATCACCATGTAATGGATATGATCCTACCCACTGTCTTGAAACAATTTTTTTGATTTTGTACTTTTGTATTTTTGCTTATTTCATTTATCTCCCAAGATGATTCTATACCACTGGCCACATTGTTGAAAAGTGACCTAAGCCAATGAAAGCTCATTTGGGGGTTCTTTTGTATAGTCATATCTGCCAAGCATTGGAGATATTTATAGGCTAACAACTCCACCCAGTATCTCCCTATCAGGTTATAAAGAAAATTAAGTCTGAAACCAAATTAATATATATAGAGAGAGAAATACACACTTATCAGCAAGTAGTACAAAAAGTCATAAAACCTTCTCTGAAAACTTGATAAAGTCCCAATTCCTTATCCTTTTATGGGCTCTGACGGTATGGCCCATAAAAGACTTGTGCACACACAGACATTTTGGAATCATGCCCTGGGCTGCAAAAAGTAAAGGCTGAAAGGATCCCTTGGTTTCTATATCCTATTCAAATAAGAGTGAGGGGTTTCTTAAAAATATTTCAGCCAATCTACATATTTCAAATACCCCCACTGTAAAGCCATTTCTGGTATTCATTATATAATACTATAAAAGTTCTGTTATTAATCTAAGATTTAAAAAAATAGTTTAAGGTCTTAATATAATTCCCTTTAGAGCTTAGCCTTCTGGTAAAATTCTAGGTTACAACACCTGTAGTTTGTATTCCTAGTTAGACAACTGAGCAACCATGGAATGTACACTAAAACTAAACACACAGACACACACATGCACACGCACACACACATATTCTTTAGGAGTTCCTCCCAATTTCCTACACCTTTAAGTGTTTCAGTGTTTCAGATAGCACTTCAGTGTCAAACTTCCCCTTCCTAACTATTTGGATAATTCATTTAGTCTCTGCTTTAATTGCTACTGATTAGAGTAAGTGATATTGCTAAAATGGCACTATTTTGGCTAAAAAACATGACAATTTATATGTTTCAACTTAATATTCTGACAACTCCAAATTTATATTTTCAGCCCATACTCCCTTGAGTTCCATACTGGGGTATCCAACTGCCTTTTTTTCATAGTCATTTGAATATGTAATTGGCTATTATGGACTAAACATTTATGGCCCCAAAGATTTATATATTAATGTCAACTAACCCCCAAAGTGATGGCGTTTCTAGGTGGGGACTGTGGGAGTTGATTAGATTTTAATTAGGTCGTGAATATAGGGCTCCCATAATGGAATTAGCATCTTTGTGAGAAGAGGAAAAAAGCCCAGAGCTCTCTCTCTCATTCTCTCACTCTCAGGAATGCACGCACTCGCTCTCGCTCTCGCTCTCTCTCTCTCTCTCTCTGTCTCTCTCTTTCTCTCTCTCCCTCCCTCTCTCTTTCTCTCTCTCTTCTGTATGAGAGAAAGTGGCTATCTGCAAGCCCAGAAGAGAAATTTCACCAGGAACCAAATCTGCTGACACCTTGATCTTGGACTTCTCAGCCTCCAGAACTGTGAGAAATAACCCAATCCATGTTTTTTTGTTGTAGCATGCCAAACCAACTGATATATTAGCATTTAAGCATGAATAATTACAATTGATCTTTTCATTTCTTCAGTAACCTCTGTTCCTTCTCTGTACTTCATATCTTTAGAGAATACCTCCACTTACACAGTGGCTAAAATCTAAAATGTTAGTCATCTATTGGCTCTTTTCTTTCTTTTATACTACGCATCTATTAGCAGATTCAGTCAACTCAAGCTTCAAAATACTATAGTTTGACTGCATCTCATTACCTGACTATTACTATATAGTGTGAATTCTCATTATCTCTCACTTGGACTTTTAATAAAGCCTCCTTTCCAGATTTCTTGTTTCTGTCTTTGTTCCTCCACATCAGCCAGAGAGACTTAAATTATAAAATATAAGTTAGAGCAAGCATGTCATTCCCTTGCATATAAACTTCTAGTGGTAAACTTTTATTCAGAATAAAATCCAAAATGCTTATCATAATTTACTAGACTCATCCTCCACCACCTCATATCTTTCCTCTCATTCTCTCACTCACTGCCCTCCACTCACACTGACCTCCTTGATGTTCCTTGAAGAAGCCATGCATATCTTTGTTTCGGGGCCTTTTCACTTCATTGTTCCCTCTTCCTGGAAGGACCACCACCTTACCCCACCCATTGCCAAATGACTGCATGATGTGCTCCCCCCAACTTATTTCAGGTATCTACTCAAGTGGCATCATCTCAGAGAGACCATCCCTGCCCTTATCTAAAATAGTAATCCCATACCTATCAGTCCATATCTTGCCCACTTTTTCATCTCTTGAAGTCAGTTACCCCTGCAGATATTATATTTTTTAATATTTATTTATTACATCTGTTGGATCTACCAAGAAGACTGGAACTTTGTGCGGATTACTCCTGGATCCTCAGCACATAAAATAATGTTGGTAATAGCTGCTCACAAATATTAAATAAATTGTTGGGTCTAGCACATAATAAAGAATTATTAAAGAGATCATGACTATGCTGATCAAACAATATTTTTTAAAAAGCAAGTTTTTAAGAAAATGTGCTTTTCAAAAATGAGTTTAAAGAGAACAACGTAGACCTAATCGACAGTAAACATTACGTAAAAGATTGAGAGAAACAATTAGTTTAAAAAGACAGAGAAATCTTGCTTTGCTAAAAGGAAACTTTAGTTTATACCACCATGTCCTGAAGCCTATTTTTTTGTTGTTGTTTAAAGGCCATTTATTTATTACAGATAAATATATTTCTAGTGTGTAAAAGGAAGTAAATAAATAAATAAATTATGAACACCACTGTCATTTGTGAGATTTTTCCATGTCTGCATAAGCTTGCAGGCAAATGACAATTAAGAAAGTCAGTATGTATGGACCAGGGCAAGAGAATCTCATCCAAGAGACTTGGCGAGGACAACGGTAGAATGTCAACAGCTTTCTCATTCAGGGATGGGAAGCATACTAGCACAGGTACTGATTAGTGCAAGGACCATTATATAAGGAAGACCAAGAACTAACACACAGCTAAAGCAAGATTCAGTAGTATGAGCTATAGTAAAAGATAACCTCTGGGCTGCAAACATCTTATACACTGGAGTGATTATGATAAATTCCTCAGATTTATATACACATCAAGAATTATCTGCAGACTGTATAAATTATAAATCTTTCATAAAGCATATCTCTACCTTTAAATAACCATGCATAGTGATTAATATATATATAAATTTATTGACAAGTATTATTAAGATCAGTGTAACATATTATGATTATATATATTTTTTAAACAAAAAGTAACAAAAGAAAAAAAAAAAATTATGCATGAAAGGAGTTCTTAAGTAAAAGTAAATCTTTAACCTGGAAAAGATTGGAATCCACTCTTATAAGATGAACCACACAGTCAGTTTTTCTGCAGGAGTCTTATAATTTAGGAAACTTTTTTCTGCATGCTATCTTTCTCATGATATCAAAAACTAGAAGGGCAAGGTTATAAATTCAAATTGAGAGAAGGAAAGAGAATGAATGCAAAGGGGTAGGAAATGTGGTGAATAGTCAAAAAATAATCCATCAGTGCAAAGTAGTAGGAAATGTGAATAGTCAAAAAAAAAGATCCATCAGTGCACATAAACACCAAGATGACCTAGATGTTGGAATTATCAGGCAAGGACATAAAGAGACTATTCTAGCAGTTACTATAAATTTTTTTCAAAGATTTAAAATATCTGGTCATAATGCATAAACAACTGGCGAATCTCAGTAGAGAAGTAGAAACTATACAAAAGTCAGTGAACACAAACAGAATTTCAGCAGGCAAAAACTGAAAAATAAATAACCTAAAAATTCCAGAAACAAAAAGTCTAATATCTGAAGTGAAAAAAAAAAAAAAAAAAAAACATTGGATGGACTTAATAGTAGATTAGAGATGGCAGAATAAAGAATCTTCGAACTTGAGAACAGATCAATAGAGATTATTTAAACTGCAAAAAAAACCAAAACATTTTTTTAAAAAAGCTCCAGGTATCAGCAGTATAACATCATGGTGTTTATAATACATGTACTTAAAGACCCAGGCAGGAGAGGAGAGAGAAATAGAATCTCATACACACACA
>NW_011888795.1:3916650-3919017 GCF_000151845.1 Pteropus vampyrus
CTTAAAGACCCAGGCAGGAGAGGAGAGAGAAATAGAATCTCATACACACACACACACACACACACACACACACACACACACACACACACACAAGCTTGAGAAAATAATGGTTGGAAGTTTCCCAGATTTTATTTAAACATCAGCTTACAGGTTCAAGAAGCTCTGGGAACCCCAAGAGGGAGAAATACAAATGAAAGGAACTTCAGTCATTCTGTCAAAAGCTGACTATCATAGATGAAAAGAGAATCTTCAAAGCACCCAAAGATAAATGGCACATTACATACAAGGGAACAATTACATAAATGATGACTGACTTCTAATCAGAAACAATAAAGGCCAGAAAATAATAAAATTATAACTTTCAAGTGATAACAACAAATAACTTTCACATCAATATTCAATATGTAACAAAACTGTCCTTCAAAAATAAAAAAATAAAGATATTTTCAGATAAATAAAATCTTACGCAATTTTATAATTTTCATACCGATACCATAATAAATACAAGAAGTTCAATAGGAAAGGATAACAAATGTAATTTCAGATTTAAAGGAGAGGAGGAAGATCTAAATATAAGGATAAGTTTCAAAAGATTATCTTCTTTTATTTTTTCTCTCTATTTCCCTACAAAATAATTTATTGTTTAAAGCAAAAAATACACATATATTGAAAGGTAGTGTTTATAAAGTAGAAGTAAAATTCATGACAACAAAATAGATAAATAAAATTAAATTGCTATAAAGAATCTGAAAGACTAGAATAAGGAGGAGGGAACATGACCCAATTGCTTTTATGTGTCCAGCCTAGCACTAAACACAAAACCTGACAGATATTATATGAAAAGAGCAAAATAGACCAATATCCCTTATGAAGATAGAGCAGAAATCCTCAACAAAATATTAGCAAATCAAATCTAGAAGTGTACAAACGGAAGAACACATAAACACCAATTCAGTTTACTTCTAGGAATGTAAAATTGGTTTAACATTAAAAAAAATCAGTCAATGGAATTCAACATCTTGATCATCTCAACTGATGTTATCAGAAACAATTTAACAAAATGCAACACCAATTCATAATATAACCAGCACTGCTGGTGTAGTGGTATCATGCAATATTCCCAATTGATAATTAAAAATAATTAAATAAATAAAACAGCATATTGGAAATAGGAGGAAGTTTCCTCAATATAATGAAAGGTATCGATGAAAAACACCCATCTTGGTGAAATATTGCACTGTTTCCTCCTAAGATTGGGAACAGTGAAAGGATGAAAACCCTCCCTACATTTATTCAATATTTTACTGTGCAACCTTCCACTGTGCAGAAAGTAGGAAAGAAAATAAAGTGCATACAGACTGGGAATGAAGTAAACTTTATATATGATATGGTTGTCTAAATAGGAAACCCTAAGAAATCTGCAAAGCAACAATTAGAAATAATAAATTTAGCAAAAGCACAGTACAAGTTCAATATACAAATATCAGTTGTATTTCAATTTATGAGCAACAGTAAGAGAATAAAATTTTTAATAATCTACTTACTATAGCAACAAAATACATAAAATTCTTAGGAATAAGTTTAACAAACATATGCAAGACTTCTAGTATGAAGATTGCAAAATGTTGCTCATAGAAATAGAAGATGATCTAAAGTGAATAATGATTCTGTATTTATGGATTGGAAAAATTAATCTTTTTAAGAGGCCAGTTCTCTCAACATTGATCTATAGATGCGATACAATTTCATCTAAAATTCCAACAAGGTTTTTTAGTAGGAATTGAATCTAATATAGAAAGGCAAATGATTAGAATGGTAAAAACAATTTTGAAAAGAAGTTAGTGGACTTAGACTACCTGTTTTTAAGTCTTACTATAAAATTATAGTAACCAAGACAGAGTAGTATTGGTATAAGAGAATAATTCAGTGGAATGGAATAGGGAATCTAGAAAGAAACACGTATATACATTTAACTGAAACTTACATATATACATTTAAAGATGCCAAGGTAATTCAATGGGAAAAGAATAGTCTTTTCAAAAACTGAAGAAACTGGAGCTTATACCTTACTACTTTGAGTGTGAACTATTACAACCATCTTAGAAAACTGCTTGACAGTTATTAATGTTAAATATACACTTACCTCATGATCCTTCACTTCTTGTAAAAAACATGGCCTACAAAGAAAATACCACCTTGATTTTTGTCTTCTTTCTGCCTCATTTTCTTTTCCTCTTTACTCTTACAACCTTCACACCTCTTAACAAAGTGTAAGAATGTAGTAAGTGTTACAAGTTCTATTTTCTAATGGCCGCAGGCAAACATAATTGATGCAAAGATTTGCCCTCAAAGGCCAATCCTCAGGGT
>NW_011888795.1:3920717-3941706 GCF_000151845.1 Pteropus vampyrus
TGATGTTCTACCAGATGTCAAGAACTGTGAAGGGTCTAAGATTTACTCCACTTGCCAGGTAATAAGTTAGCCTGTCACAGTTTCATGAATGCTGGTAGAAAACACAAGATTCCCAGGGTAGAGACAAAAATAGTTTATTACTTACAGAAATGGCAGTAGACAGAGCATCAACATTTGTACCAGTTTCCAAGCAAAATATCTCTCAAGATAAAGCATAGAGGGCCAGGTGATTCTTTCACACTCAATGGGGTGTGCTACAGGAGAGGAACCTCAAGCTTAGGGATACCTAATCTGTTATAATGGGCAGTAAGCCTACTTGACCTTTGCCTTGATGGGGGATGTGTTATACTGGACTGTAGATAAACCTACCATTTTCTCTGAAGGGAGGTACTTTATCTTCCAAAGCTGCTTGCTAAATAAACATCCTTTAAAAGACAGTCTAGAATAAAGAAAGGCAGTGCCTCTTCTCACAAGACAAGCTGAAATGTGGGATACCTATTGAGAGTTTACCCTTAGTAGTAGATGTCTTATCTTTATTAAAGTATATTGACCAAGCCTCTGATGTTTGGTATGCTATTATCCAACTAGTGATCCCTTTAGCATGAAAGATCAAATACAGTTTGCCTTTACATGGCTATGCTAACTGGCCTACTCTCTTTTGTAATATAGTCCTCAAGTATCTTGGCCACGATGATCATTCTCACATTCTGCAGAATATCCCGGCAGTCTACTCTATAGATGACATCATTCTGAATGTCCTGAGAAGCGAGAGGTGACATATATCCTCAACATTCTATTAAGACGCATATATACCAGAAAGTGGAAATAAGCCCCACAAAGATTTAGGGGTAATGTTTTTAGAGTCTGGTGATCTGGGACATACTGAGTCATTTCCTCGAAAGCAATGGTTATCAACCAGGTAGATTTTGCCCTAAGAGATATTTGGTAATGTCTGGAGAGAATTTTGGTTTTCAAAAATTGAGAAGAGGGGGTAGCATCAAGTGGTCAGTAGACCAGGGGTAGAGGCTGGAGTAATAACTAAACATCCTACAATGCACAGAAAAGCCCCCTCACAACAGAGGATTATCCAATCCCAAATCTCAATAATGTCAAGATTTAGGTGGCTTTAAAGTGATACATATGCTGTTGCCTCTTGCAACTCCTACATGACAAAAAGAGATATAGTACATGTGGACCCCTTTGTATTTTGGAGGTAACATTTACAGCAACTGATGATGCTACTGTGACCCTTTAATTGAATGACTTGAAAGTTGCCATGTGGCCACGTACAAGAGAGTGTGCTATAGTAGGTACATGTTGCAGTGCAAGCTGCCTTGCCACTTGGCTCATATTCATGTGGCTCAGCCTTACTTTCATCCCTGGCCCTAGCACTTGCCTTGCTTCCAAGCCACAGAGGTTTTAGCAGTAATTCTTGCCATTCCCTTGGTGATAAAAACTCCAGTATTTCTGCTTGTCCTACCAATACAAACCAAAGAGCCCCTACATAATGTACTGACTGACAAGGAGAGACCACGGCAATGGCTTATAGGTAGCATAAAGATGAGGAGGTTGTAGCTTCCCCTACTAGATGCCTCAGAGGTGGGAGGTGAATAATATAGCCTGAAAGTACAGGAGAGTTAGCACTCCATGGAATAGACCAAGAAGATGCAAGACATGAGATGGAGGCAACAGAGAATCCCTTGCCCTTTCAATCGGGGTAGACCGTTTTGAGGTGCTGATCCCTTGAAGTCAATTTAGATTTATCCTGCAGGATTCAGAGGTTGAACATGTTTTCATATGAGACTGTAGCCAGCACAGAAACACATCACTCTGTATTTAGTTTCCCTTTATCCATGTCTTTCTTTTCTTTTTCATCTTGTGCTCCTCTGTACTGTAAGGGATGCAGAACTATACCTCTAACCTCCTTAGAGTTTTGGCTGGGGCTGAAAATTAAATTGACATAGAATAACAGAAGCAAAGTGTAAACATTTATTTAAATTTTACATGATAGATAACTCCCATTAGTAAATGAAGACCCCCAAGAATTTAGATTTAAATGCTTGTATATACTAAATAAGACAAAAAGCAGTAAATTGTGAAAATATGACAAAGCAGTTTATAGAGGGACCTGGGCTAGGGTAGTTAACTGGATAGAGAAATTACTAGAAAGATAAGTGTTAGTTTAACAAGGTTTATTTTTCTAGATTTCTCTCAGTGATAAGGATATTATTTTTCCTCTCGGTATAGGGAGGACATCCTCCATGTGGGAGTTTGATCTTCTGCTTTCAGGAAGAAAAAGGGGAGGTCAGAGAACTCTTCTCACACCTGCTGTTTTTCAAGTGTCTTTAGCCTAAAACAATCCTTACATCAAAATGGCATATTTTGAGGTGGCATCTTCTGCCACACTTCAGTATCCTACGATAAAACATTAGCATGTAATTTTGCCCCGGATTTTCTTAGTTAAAGGACTAGAGTAAAACACAGTATACTAGACTGTGGAAGGCACATGGAACCATGTACAGCAAGGAGACTGTAGGGGCAGGCTAAGGCTAGATCATGGAAAGACTTCAACGTCAAACTAAGGATTGAATGTAAGCTCAGGTTTTAAAAATCTGTGTCTGTTTTCACATAGTGTGGTAGGAACAGAATTCTGTACCAATAAAGTGATTCAGTGCCTGTCCAGAACTCATTAGCTAATTAAACTGGGGAGTGAAAAATTCTGATTCTCTCTCTTCATGTAATTTCTATGACTCTTTCGTTTAGTTTAATTAGATGGGTGGCACTCTCGTTTCTGTCAGTTGCCCATCTCTCATGTGCTGGGGAAGAAAGGTCTTCCAGAGGTGAAGCAAAGTTTTTTCAGGGAATTACTTAATGAGAAACCCTCAGCACTCTCTCGAGCATAACTTCCCCTCTTTAGCAGAGGAGACTATCAGTGCTCAAGCAGCTTAAGCACCAAACAGGTCTTCTGTACTATTATCAATATCTCTATAATGCTTTGGGCAATGAAGCTAACATGGAATCTGGTTGCTATTGTATGTTTTTGGGGTGAAACAAGAATAGATATAAACTAATAAAATACAGGACAAGTAGTTATTGGCAAATTGTAAAATGTGCTAGGGTTCAATCACTATGCTTAATTTATAGGTGAAATTAGTGAGCAGGTTAAATATATCTCTGAACTTGTGCTTTTCAGTTTTTAAAGCAGTGTAGTCTTTCTTTATCTTATAGGGTAACTGAGGGAAAAGATAAAAGATATAAATGTATTTTATGTTTGGTGAGTTTCTGTAGAATGGAGTTTTGAGGTTATAAAGGAAGTGTGAGAACTATATCACATTGTGTTAAGGTGTCATAATTTGCTTTCTGCGGAAGAATGTCTTGAGACAAGGATTCAAATGTCAGTAGTTTATTTGGGAGGAAATACCAGAAGAGATTGATGGGGAGAGAAGAAGTAAGCCTGGAAAAGGAAGAAAGCCAATTGAGTCTGTTATCAAGCAAGTTACTACTGTGAGCAATAGGAGCATAATCCGGTAGGAAACTTTGAGTGACAATGAAGAACACATTTCAGAGCTGTCTCAATCAAGGTCAAGGAAGCCAGCCTATTTATTTTTCAAATCCCTGTCTTTCATTGCATGAAATCTATTTCAGGGAGCTCTGCTAGATTTCCTTTTAAATCCATTATCCAAATCTCCCTCCTGCAATACATCCTTCCCCAGTGAAGGATCTAATACTAAGCTGGACCAAAACAAGTATGCCTCATCCTATTCTGTGGTTGGCTGCAGAGAGAACTATAACCATAAATGGCTTGGAGTTGGGTCTAGACCATGTAAATAATACTCCATGAACAACTTATTGTGCTGTCAGCCTGAAATGTCAGGAAGAACACTGGCTAAGGAGGAAAAAGATAAAGAAATTAGGACTCACAAATTGTCATGATATTCACAAATGGTGCATCACAGATTGAATTTGGGCATTCCGAATACTATAGATGGGCTCTTTTCATTATGAAACACTACTTCTTGAACAATTTTATCCCTCATATCACACAGCTCACTTATGGTCCCATGGTTGGAAATAAATAGTCATTAATGAATTAATTGTGAGATTTTTCAAAAAGTAATGGGAATGTGTTTCTCGATACTACCGTACAAATTCTTGTCTTAATTTCTCTTTTCCCAGAGGGAATATCTGTTCAAGGGATGTAAGGGGTGTCTGATGGAGATGTCTCTGCCAAAGCTACCTGTGGAGCTGAATCCCAGTAGCCAACAACATGGATTGTTTCTACAACAGAGACTCTTTTCCACATAACCCATATCTCTTAGCAAAGCTCCCAGTAGTGCTGATAAATTTGAATTCATCCTGTTATAGTAGTTAATGGACTTAGGAACAGCTCAGCTGAAAAGTCATACCCAGGCAGGAGTTACAAATTACACAAGTCAGGATAAAAGCTTCATAAATATTGACTCTGCCTAATGGTTTCTGTCAGAGGGGGGAAAAAAATCTCATTATCATAATGGCATCTTTTCCCTAAAGCACTGCTCTTTGGACTGAGGTTCTATAGATATAGTAATATCACCAAGAATTTGGTTAATAAAACTGAATTGTTCAATATCTAACTTCATCCATTACTTAATGTATTGATAACATAGAAATTTTCTTATAGTGAAATCTCAAAAAATATTATAGTGAGAAATGAAGGGAAATTTGTGGAAGGCAAGGTAGCATTGTGAAGTACCTAGGACTGAGCAAAATGAATTATGCAAAGGTTATTTTCCGTTAAATCCACAGGCCGTCAGCTAGAATTATCCTCCTGGTTCGACTAAGGCTTATGTAAAACCTTGAATCTGGTCAACCCAAAAAACTTGTTAGAATCTGCCTAAAGAAGAGGAAACAGCTCAGTCAAGGGGAAGATGGTGACATATTGTAGGTAAGCAGTGAGACACTCCTAGAAATAAAAGAAAAGGAAATGATAAACTAGGATGTATGCCAAAAAAAAAAAAAAATAGATTTACTGGGGAAAATGAGTCACCATTCAAAGTTAAACAAAGCAGTGACTTTTTCATGATTCAAATCAACAAATTTTTCGTGAGACTGCTGTGGATCTGTTATTGTACTCGGTACTATGCTGGGTGTGAAAACATATGACGGAAATCTTAAATTACCCTCTCTCTCTTTTTTTAAAGATGATTATATATGCTGCAACGAGAGAATAGCAGGTTATACGAAATTGCTCAGCAGAATACTGCCACAGAATGTTCAAGGGGAAAGGATCTCAGGTATAATTAATCTCAACATCTTAAATGTTAGAGACTGAAACCCAGAGCTTAGAAGTCCCAGTATTATTTTGTAAAGACAGAAGGTATTATTATTTTTTTTTTTAAAGTAGGTGACCAAAGAACATTTAACCTGGCTGAATAACAATGCTTTTCATTTTTCATTTTCAGCTTTCATTTTTCATAATGCACTTAAATATTTCCTTAAGTGCATTTTTATGATGAAGATGTTTTCTTAAAATTAGTTTTCTTAGTAAATTAGGATAATCAATGGTGGGATAATTATTTACTTTAACCAGTATTTATAAGCACAAACTATATGGCAGACGCTAAGGTAAATTTTTATATCTATTTTCTTATTTAATTTCCACCACAGGCTATAAGGTATACATTACAATGAAAAATGAAGAATTACTGTCTTTAACCTCAAGCAACTCAGATTTAGAAGGAGACTCAGACATTGATTTAATTAGTAACTAATATAATGCAACAAATGTAATAATAACATGTTATGTTATATAAATATATGAAAGAAGAAGCAATTAATTCTGCCCTAAAGACATCAAGAAATTCTTAATTTGAAGATATAATCTTGGACCTCTGACTTTTTTTTTAAAGGAGTTCCCAAATGGACAAAATGAGGGATAAGAATCTTCTTGACAAGGGGAACTGTGTGAATAAAGAAATCGTTTCTTGAAGGTATACTCCTATTTTCACTGCACAAGTAAGGCAAGTTAAGAGATAGGAAAAAGCTGAACTCAGGGTCAGAGAAGAGTAAACAGAATTCCAGAGATTTGTTCCTAACAAGAGTAAAGTCAGGAAAATGGCCAAACACAGATATATTACTCTGTTAGTCAGACATTTCCAAGGGAGAAAACATTTAGATTAATCCACAGTCCAAATCCAAATGGCACACACAAGGAGAAAAGGCATAGAAGTTACAGGGAGGCTCTTCATTTGAAGAGACTCTCATAGAAAAATACTTTCAGCTCTTAAGCACCTCCAGAAGGAACCTTGATTCAGACTCTAAATGAATCTGTGGAATGCTGGCCAGTTTCTTTTTTCTGATATCTCTTGGTTTCAACAGTGTTCTTCCTCACAGACATTGACATTCTTTCTCAAGCATAGCAAATATTATTACAGTTTATTGCCTGTTCTATACACACATTAAAGTGTTCATATATATTAGTTAATTTACTTATTAAATCAAAGTTATGTTTGGTTTCCCTTTCACCTCATTTGGTCAATGCCAGCTATTTCCTCCACTTAAGAAGAAAACAACAACAAAAATATGTCAGCTTTTGCTTTCCCTTACACATTTCCCCGCTGGGCACCAAGACTCTAAATTGGAAGTCTTGGCCTTGCCTATCTTTGAGGACACTTGTCCTTCCACTTTTCTTGAGAAGCCGTATTCTGTGTCTAGTTTGGTCAAGAGCCTTCTTCCTTCTAACAGGTGAAATTTGAATTAGTCAAAATAATGAGAGGCACCTAAGCACAAACAGAACTACAAATGGACTACTATTCTACTTATTGTTTTATTTGTTTAATCATTTGATAATTTACAAGGGACCATTATGGGCCAGGACCTCTTCTAATTGCTGGGGATATGGTTACAAACAAAGGAAACATAAACCATGACATGTCGAATCTTAAGGTACAATGTAAACAGACTATGCACAAGAACATATATAGGTTATTGAGTTAGAGCTGGGACATGAGCTCTTTAGGAAATGTACAGTGTAATGAGAAGTTAGGACAGGAGGACCCACCTAGTTTGAGACAAAGGAGATTTTGATGAGGAACTGCCAATTTTAAGTGAAGTTTAAGATGAAGTGTGTGTGTGTGTGTGTGTGTGTGTGTGTGTGTTTGAGTGTGTGCTCAAGCATGTGTGCCGCACGCCTCCCTGTAGGTACAAAGTCCTTGTGACAGAAAGTAGCTTGCTTGACAATGGAAAAGTGAAAAAAAAAAAGATGTTATTGCTGAACTGTGGTAAGGGAAAGATGGGTCTGGAGAAAACTGAAGATGTAGGTAGTGGCAGATAATGCAGGACCTTATAGACCATGTTATGACTTACAACTCCTTAGTCTAGGGAGGTGGCAGTAAAAATAGAAGTGAAAAGATTTGAAAAATACCTGAGGATAATTGACAGAACTTTTCAATTGGTTTAAAAAGATAGGGAGTAAGGGAGAAAAAGGGGTTTCTTGAATGAGTAACTGGGCAAATGGCCATGTTACTTACTGGGGTAGTAAACATTGGAAGAAAAGTGACACATTAGATTGAAAATGAATGGTTCACTTTTGGACGTAGTTGAGAAGCTTGCAAGAAATACAGGTGTATATTCAGAAGAGAAGTGAGGAGAGAAACATATTTGGGAGTTGCTGGCATGTAGACAGTGGTTAAAGTTGTGTGTTTCCTGGAAGAGATTAAAGAATGACAAGAAAAGAAAATCTAGAAACAAATCCTGAGAAAGTTCATCTTTAAAAGGTCAGAGGAGAAGGAAATTATAAAAGAAACTAAGAAAGAATGACTAGCAAAATGGGAGAAAACCAGGGAGTTTTTCAGTGAGAAGGATGTGGTCAACCAAGGTGATTTTGCAAAGATATCCAGAAGATTGAGGACTGGAAAGTGTTCATTGGGTTTAGCAGCAATGAGATTACTCGAAAGGACAGTTTTAGTGGAGTTAGAAAGGGCAAGGTGAAAACAAGACTGAAATAGATTGAAGTAAATGTGTAGGAAAGAACTGGAAGCGGGGAATTATTTCAGGAAATTTGACCTTGATGGGATGGAAAAATTAGGAACATAGATGGAAGACTTTGTGAGTAGTCTAATAAAAATGATTTGTTGTTTGTTTTAAGATAAGAGAGACAATGTTTGTGTAAATGACAATGGCACATGGAGGCCTGATTCTTGATAAAATGATATATCATGTTTACAACTTCCATCGCCATGGTAGCTGAAGGAAGAAGATGAATTTAGAGTTTTTTATCATAACCAAGAGCTTCTGTTGGCCAAGGAGTCAAACCTTTTTCTAGAGAGTTTATTCCTCTGGTCTCAATTCTAAAACTCTGGCTTAGGGCTGCTTACAACATCTTTAGGCTTAGAGAATCTTTTTTCTCATATGGACACTGCTAATTTAATTTTGCATCTTCTAATAGACCCTGGATTTTTTTATCCATTTTTTCCTTTCTTCCTGTTCCTATAGACTATATTTCAGATGATTTCTTGCTCAGTGGTTTCACCTTAGTTACAGTTCTGAAGGATGCTTTGTTTTGTATCATGTGCTATAAGTGAAGAACCATATATTTGATTCTTGAGTTGAAGTCCCCAGACTGGAGCAAAATGAAAGCCCATACTTACTTCTACTTAGGAAACTTCAATTATAAAATTTTTATTCTGTAATTGAGTTCTCAAACATTATCAAAAATGCAACTTGAATCAGACATTTCATTGTGTTTATTTATGGAAATTCTTGCTGCCATGCCCATCCACTAGAGTAAAGCTCTTTCTAGATGTTAATTCTTGTTGGTCTTCAATATTTGGTATGCATATTATTATTACTATTACTCTACCCTGGATTCTGCCAGAGAAGTCTCTATATCTCATGGCTCTTCTGAATAAGATGTGACAAAATATCTCAGTGTCTTTATTCTACATTTAAAAATATAAGTAATAAAATTCCACAAGATGGGGACATTACTGCTAACCTCACAGAAATAAAAATGCTTGTAAAGGAATACTATGAACAACTGTATGCCAACAATTAGATAACCTAGATGAACTAGACAAATTCCTAGAAAGAAACAAACCACCAAATCAAACCAAGAAGTGGAATAGACTTATAACAGGTAAAAAAATTGAATTGTGTTAAAAAAAAAAATTCCCACAAAGAAAAGTCTAGGACCAGATGACTTTCACTATTGACTTCTATAAAATCTTTAAAAAAGAATAAGTACCAGTTCTTCAGAAATTCTCCCCCCGCCCTCAAAAAGAGGAATAAATGCTTTCCAATTCATTCTATGAGGCCAATGGTAGCTTGATACCCAAAACTGGACAATGCCATAATAAGAAAACTACAGAACAATACTCCTTATAAATTTAGATGCAAAAATCCTCAACAAAATACTAGCAAATTGAATCTAATAATATATACAAAGGATCATACACCATGACCAAGTGAAGTTTATGTCAGAAATACAAGGTTTGCTTGACATATAAAAATCGATCAATGTAATACACTGTATTAGCAGAATAAAGGACAAAACCAAATTATCATTTCAATAGATGAGAAAAAGCATTTGACAAAATTTAACGGTCTTAATAATAAAAAGACTCAATAAACTGAAATTGCAGGGAATTTCCTCAATTTGTTAAAGAGCATCTATAAAAAATTCAGAACTAATATTATACCTAAAGATGAAAAGTTGAAAGCTTTCTCTCTAATATCAGGAACAAGACAAGTAGATCTGCTCTCACCATTTCTATTTAACATTGTACTGGAAGTTATAGCCAGAATAATTTGGCAGGGAAAAAAGAAGAGTCACTCAGATTAGAAAGAAAAGAGTAAAATTCTGTTCTTTTTTTTTTTTTTCTATAACATACAGAAAATCCTAAGGAATCTGCATACAAAAAAATTTGTTAGAGCTAATAAATGAGTTCAGGGAAATTGCAAGATTAATATACAAAAATCAGTTGTATTTTTATATATTAGCAATAAATGATGCAAAATTAAATTAAGAAACCAATTTCATTTGTTTTGGTATAAAAAAGGTAAAACATTAAAGAGTAAATTGAACAAAGCTAGTGTAATAGTTCATCACTGAAAACTACAAAACAGCTTTAGAAGAAATTTAATATCTAAATAGTTAGAAAGTCATCCTGTGTTCATGAATTAGAAAACATAATATTTTTAAGATGGCAATATTACCCAAATTGGTCTACAAATTTAATGTAATTTTGATCAAAATCTCAATTGTCTCTTTTAACAGAAATTGGCAAACTGATCTGAAAATTTTAAGGAAATGCAACAGATCCAGAAAAACCAAAACAAAGTTGAAAGTCTCATACTTCCTGATTTCAAAGCTTACTGCAAAGTTACATTAATCAAAAGTGTGGTACTGGTATAGGATAGACAAATTGATTAATGGAACAGAATTGAGAATCCAGAAATAAAACCATATATTTGTGGTCAATTGATTTATACAAGATGCTGAGACCATCCAAAGGGGGAAAGTATTTTGTCTTTTCAATGAATGGTACTGAGACAGCTAAATATAAACATGTGAAAAAAAAGTTGTGCTCCTACCTTACACCACATACAAAACTTAATGCAAAATGGATCAAAGGCCTACATTTTAGATCTAAAACTCTAAAACTCAAAAAGAAAACATAGGCATAAATTTTGTAACTTGGGATTCAGCAATGGTTTCTTAGATACAATTAATAAAAACATAAAAAAAAGAAAGCTTCTGTTCTTTGAGAAAATGAGAAGACAATCTATAAAATGTGAAAATACATTTGTAAATTATATATCTGATAAAGGAGTAGTATTAAGAATATAAAGAACTATGAAACTTAATAAAAAGACAAACAACCCAATTTTTAAAATTTAAAGGAATTTGAATAAATATTTCTACTTTATTTTGACAAAGTATTTTATTTTAAATGAAAAATTTTTTTTTTGTATTGGCTTGTCAGAATGCCAGAGCCTCTACTTTTGCCTGCTTCCTTTTACCTGCTACTTTCATTCACTCATTTAACTGTATGTTGAGAATTCCACCAGGAATTAACAGGGTCAGAAAGAGGTCAAAATGAAATTGTTCGATTTTTCTACTTACTGGAAAAAAAGGCCCAGCCATTTAACAAAGTCAGGAAGTAATTATTCAAATGTGTTTGAGTCATCATATTCACCCTGGTTAGCTGTGCCTTTCCTGTCACTCATGATAACAAATAGTTAAGATGTGAGTGAATCTTCTGAGCTATCTGTAAATCATAATGTAACTTGATATTGTCTTCATTGACAAAATTAAAATGTTATTTTTATTCTGTAATTGAAATACAGACTAAGTAATCAAAAGGGTTGCTTTTGCAAATGGAAAGTTAAAATGTTTGCTGTAAGTGTCTTTTATAATTAGAGTATCTGTTATTGAAAGAGGCAATCATTTTCCGTCTCTGTGATTCCCCAGTTGTGGGCAAGATACAACTTGGGATAAGAGTGCGGCTCTGCAGTTGGGTAGATCTAAGTTTCACTTTTGGCTCCACAACCTTCTTTCTCTGCTTTAAAAAGTGAACATTATAATAATTTTGTAACTGTGAGCTACACTTGTGAGATTAGTAAAATACTATATATGAAATGCTTAGAACAGGGCCTGGCATGGGGTGATTGCACAATAAATGGCAACAATAATCTTGCTATATATTATTACTGTGTATACCAAGGGCTTTAGAAACAAATATTCTAACTTCATTTATCTGTGGAATACAATTAACACTGAAAATTTGTTTTTACTTGAACAGTTAATCTGGTTATACACTTATGAGAAGACTTTAATAAAATATTTTATTAAAGGAGAGAGATAAAAGATTGAATAAAAGGTCTTTGTAGGCTTTTTTCCAACATAGATGGGAATGGTCATAGATAAGGAAGTTATTTTTCAACATTTTCAACATTTGCAACTAAAATGTGAAAGAAAAAAAAGATTCAGGAAATTGCATCAGATTTCCTGAAACAAAGTTCATGGAACAAAAGTCATACACATCATTTTGTTTAGAAATGAGTTATCAGTACCCAACTTTCTCAGAGAAGGCAGTTGAATTCTTTTGCCTTCTTTAAGAAGGCAAACCACATGAGAACTGGGGTTCCTTATCCTGTTTAACAATAATTTTTTTTTAAAAACCCAAGTAATCTTATTTATATTTAAAAACAAAGAACCATGAGCTTTAATGTTTTTAAAAGTTTTTAAACCTCAGAGTGGGCACTAAAAAAAAAAGGTTTTAATATTGCCTCATATTTACCTTTACCGTTTCATTGGGTGATTTATTCTCAGGTCTTCATTTTGGATTATTAGGTTTATCAATATATTATATCTTATTTTTACTTTTTAACATTTAACTTGTAATTATACTATTTTCATAATATTTGTATATTCTTTGCCATGAAGTGATACTCATTTGCCATTTTTCGTATATAATTTTTGTAAAAAAATAGATGTAATTTTGAAAAAATAGAGTTGAAAAAGCTAAACTATATAACTTGTTAAATAAATAATAATAGCATCAAAGGGTATTTGGATGATAGAATATTTGGAAACACTATGGTATGATTCACTTTTAGAATCAAGTTTCAAGGCATTGTTTATTCTTGAATTTTTAGGCTCAAGGAAAAACACATTTAAAAAGTTACAATTATTCTTTCTACTCATTTAGCTTTATAACTAAATATCAATTTTAAGAACACTATCTCATTTTGCCTTTAAATTACTGGCAAGTTTGGTTATTATTTATTCAAACATCAAATGTGTTTTCATTTATTTTTCTTTCCAATCACTCTGATACTTGAAAGTAGGAACAGAAATGACCATGACAATAACTGCTCTCAAAGTATTTACTACTTGGTAGTGGAGGCAGAAGGCAGAAATACAAACATATAGCTGTGATGAAAGAAAGAATGGATTTTGAGCTATGATAGATATATAAGCAAAGTCTTGTGACCATCCAACGGAGGTTAAGAAAAACAGTTATAAGTGAAACCAGAGGCAGGGGAAGGGGGAATTTGCAAGGCTAAAAGAGCTGGTGGCATTTGATCAGAGGCTTGAGGAATGAGTAGATAAAACTGTGGTAGAATAAAGAAGTCCAGATACACAAAAATATGCCAGCAAATTTCTGCAGTGAAGAAAATGTAGGATATATTCGAAAGAATTAACACCGAAAAGCAAAAGATGTGATTAAAAAATGGGCGAAGGACGTGAACAGACATTTGTCCAAAGAGGACGTACAGATGGCCAATAGATACATGAAAAAGTGCTCAACATCACTAATCATCAGGGTAATGAAAATGAAAACCACAATGAGCTATCATCTCATACCTGTCGGAATAGCTATCATCAATAAATCAACAAATGAGTGTTGGCAAAGATGTGGGGAAAAGGGAAGTCTTGTGCACCCATTGTAGGATTATAAATTGACGCAGTCACTATGGAAAAGTGTGGAGATTCATCAAAAAATTAAAAATAGAAATACCAGATGACCAAGCAATTTCACTTTTGGGTATTTACGTGAAGAAACTCTAAACACTAATTTGAAAAGATATATGCACTCATATGTTCATTGCAGTATTATTTATAAAGCCATGATATGGAAGCAAACTAAGTGTCCATCGATAGGCAAATTGATAAAGAAGAGGTGGCACATATATACAATGGAATATTACTTAGCCATAAAAGGAAATGAAATAGTGCCATTTGTGACAACATGGATGGACCTAGAGTGTATTATCCTAAGTGAGAAAAGTGAGTCAGAGAACAACAAATACCATATGGTTTTATTTATATGTGAAATCCAAAAAACAAATTAAACAAATGAATTAAACAGAAACAAACTCATAGATAACAGAGAACAAATTGATGGTTGCCAGAAGGGAGGAAGGAATGGGTGAAAAAGATGAAGGGATTAAGAAGTACAAATTGGCAGTTATAAAATTAGTCACGGGGATGTAAAGCACAGCATAGAGAATATAGTCAATAGTATTGTAATAACTTCATATGATGCCAGATGAGCACTAGATTTATTGGAGTGATCCCGTCGTAAGTTACATGAATGTCCAATCACTATGTTGTATACCTGAAACTAATATAAATTGTATGTCAATGGTAATTGAAAAATAAATTAACTAAAAAAAAAAAAAAAAAAAAGCCTAATGTGGCTGAAACACAAAGACATGGAGTCAAAAATGAAGCCGTGAAAGAAAAACAAGACTGAATATCAAACTAAGTAGTTTAGATTTTATTCAGGGAATTTATTAAAGCAATGGGTTAGTGAAAAGTTTGATCATTGCAGCTCTATAACATCACATGCTGCAGTTTATGCACTTGGAACTGAGTCAGTTTTAGAGCTAATCCCTCTAAAGTCTCTTGGGAGAAGTAAATGCCAAGGCCAGAGGTCAGTTTCTCATCTTCAGAGCCACCCTTTCACATTTAGAAAAAAAAAAAAGGAAAGCTCGCTGCCAGAGTTCATTTAACATCATGTGTAGGAATGCTACATTTTCTAGGATTTAACATTTTCAGTGATCGAACTAATAAAAACAGAATGCTATAAATAGAATAATGTCATTTGTTTCCAAAGACTATCGTTATATTAGTGTGATGTGAACATGACAATAAAAGCAAGATATTTCAGGGAAGCTTAGGGCATAAGTTTAGGACTGTAATTTGTGAGTTATTTCGGGGTAAATGCTACGGCCACAAGTGCCGTGGGCTAGTATTCTCCAGGCAAATGGGAAATAGGTTAGGTTGAAATTGGAGATACACTGAAAAACTTCGACTCAAAAAGACAGCCATCACAATTAAAGCCAGTATTAAAGAGAGTAATTGACTGGACATTTGCCAATTTTGAACTAATTAGATTTAGCCTTAATTTTTAAAAGTGCTGGTTGCAGCAAAATGAAAACATCCTTCTTCCATATAGTGAGAAATTAATGTTCCCATTATCATTCGTTTCACATTTGAGCTCTTCCCAACTCAAATCCGTTTAGTTGGTTTAAAATGAATTGATGGTTGCAAATAACTTTGCTGTCAGGAAGACCTCCATCTGGCTCTAAATTAGTTAAATGAAAGGTATTATTCCCACTTTCACCTGCCTTGCATGCTCTCAGCCTTAGTATTAACTGGTTTGAGGTTATTTATTCCTGGAATCAGGAAATTAAACAACAAATTATGAATATCTAATCAAAAGATTCTACATTCCTAGATTTTGCTTTATGCTTGTGTATGTGTCTGAGTGCATGAGCATGCATAGGAATGCCTGCTTTTAGTGAAACGAGCGGGTATGAGATACATCAATTGGGCTCTTCCTGTCATTAACTGTAGCAAACCTGCTACTTCAAGTGGTAAATCATGTTGACAGGATGCATTACATTTTATAAGTTTTTTCTTTGTTCAGATCATTCGTAGTTGAAGCACATTTGCCACCATTTAAAAGTGAGCTCTGCAGCATTCCTCAGCCATTGAGACATTTCTCTTGACCTGAAGAGTCAATTTCTCTGATAGCACGGAAAATGTTTAACATGAACAAGAGCCTCTCAACCACTCTTTGCTTTGGACTTCTAACTTTGTTATCTGTAATGATCTTTTTAGAATCGGTGCATGGACGGCCATATCTTATCCAAGGTATGTACATATGAATCTAAAATCCTACGGGTGAGTAAATTAATCCTTATCTTCCTGTTTGCATCATTTTGATTTTTCTGCCATTATTGCAATAATGCTTTAAGATATTAATATAATTTAATCATCAAACATCCCTTTAGTAATTGCTGTTTCAAATTAAATGTAATCTATGATGCTGTTCTTCTCAAATAAATTAATTCCAACCAATATTATACTAAATTAATTTCAACTACGCTTTATTTTTTTCTAATCAGAGGCACCTCTTTCCCATCTTTGGTCTATTTCATGACCAAAGATAGGAAATGTATAAATAGTAATAAAATCCATCCCACATTCTCTGTATATTTGAAAAGTACATCTTGGGGAAAGAAAAATAAGATTTTCATCCAATGAGATTGTTAGTAATTTACTTATGAAAAAAGAGTGACCCAGAGAACGTATCAAGATAGAAACTTATGTTTGAAGAAATTTGAGGGCAATAATGCATGGGGATATCTACCTAGTACTTTCAGAAGGATGAGGCTGATGCTAATACCCACATTATGCATTGACTGTATCTATCAGATTTCTAACCTATTTAGGGACTTATGTTAAATGAAATAATTTAATCTATGACTCTACAAAATATCTGCCATAAAAGTTGGAGAAAATAAATTTCTCCTCTTGTAATATTATAACTTCTATTTATCTTTCTTTAAAATTTTCAGTGCTTTCTGTAGTGAATATAACTCTTGATCTGAGAATCGGGGGAGCTAGATTTAGTGCTACTTTATTAGGCAAACAATTTAACCTCATTAAACTTTTATATATTTCTTGATGTTCTAAAAATAGTAACTCAAAATAGTGCTCTCTAATATTCCCTCCGGTTTGAAATTCTAGGGCGATCTATCATTTAACTGACCTCCTAGTCAGGAAGAGGAAGCTATCATTTACACCTGTCTTATGTAGGAGAACCAAGACAGAATGTAATATTGTTTACGTGATGCTGGGTTGCAAAAGGGATCTAGTTTCTCCCTTTTGGATCTAATTCAAGTTTACTAAATTATGTTGCTTTGAATATGGTTTTAAAAGTCAATGAAAATTAGAGCAGTTCTTTTGGCAGTGGAAATAAAATTGGATAAGCCCTTGTTATTTATTTATAGGGATTTTCTCATTAAAAAACAAATAGCCCAAAAGATCTAAATACAAGCCTGGGGATCAAAGATTTGAGGTTTAATCCAGTGCACTCACATTTTGTTTTTGACCAGTCAAATTGTTGTACTTGGTAGACCTTTGTTGCTCTTCCTATAAGATAATGAGATTTTTCAATGTTCTTAACAATGTAAATGAATGAAGAAAAACGTGGCCATGTATTGAAGACTTTGAAAAATTGAGATGTTGGTTAATAGTACCTGTAACTTCTGATTTCATGTGTATATGAAATACAGTAAAATCCAACTCTAAAGCATTTTTTGCTAGGTTACAAATAAATAACACCTCTGACCCCAGCATATCACCCAGTGATATACATGTTATCACTGGCAGTATGTTAGAGCGGTTGATCTCAGTTTCATTGTATGTAGATGGGAATATTGAATTATCGGTAAGGTTATTTTCTGATCTAAATGGTCTATGATTGTTGTGAGCCTCTTTGCATGTACACATTTTTCAAAGAAAACAAATATTTGACTTATTTGAGTCTTTTAATACACTTTTTAAAAAAAATATGAATTTGTCTACTGACCAACTGCAAAGTTGGAGTAGCCATCCTTCTTTCTTTGTGTTAGACAATATCTAAGGCAAATGGCACAATCTGCCAGCTTTCATTTGACTAGGCCATAAAAACAGCACACCTCAATGGATAAACTTGAAAATGGGCAAACTGCCTATCACAAAAGGTGAAAGGACAAATATTATGACCAAGATGACTATGAAAGTTTTACTTTTTGGTATATTAATGTTTGGGGGGGTTTCTAGGTTTCTTTCTGACAAAATTTCTTGTATATATCTAATAAAAAGCTTCCACTTAAATGGCAAGCAAGGAGACAACCAAGTCTTTGAAGACTGAATATCTCAAGTAGTAATGAATCAGTATTTTCTGTGTATTTCCAAAAGCGACCAATCTCTGATTTCTGAGTAACTTTGCTATCCTTTGTGTTAAAGGTGCATCTAATGCAGTATTTTTTTATTCATACATTTCCTTTATCAATATTAACTTTTAGTTGAAAGATAGAAACATGTTAAAAGTAAAGTAGTTTTTTCTTTCAAAGCTATATATTTAAAACTAAAAATGAAAACAAGAAAATAATTGTTTTTCCATTATTTTTCTTAGCCAATGTATCATACTTAACTTTTCTTCAGAGATTCCTATAAAAGATGGTTGTCTTAAAACATAGTGACAAGAATTCTGAGGATGGTAACACAGCTGTAATTATTGGAAACGAAAATGGTAAAGAAAGGCAAATATATTAATTTTCTTTTTTGAAAAATGTTTTAGTTAAATATGCGGAGAAATGGACTGTGGATTAAGTAAATAAATGCTTTAAATCTACGCTTTCCTAGTTACCTTCCTTCTAGTCTTTTCAATTCTCTAAATTGAGGGCAGTGAATCTTTCTCTTATCGAAGCTCTCTGTCTGAAACAGTCATAATCACTTGGCTATAAACTATACCTTATTTTTTCTATTAAAACATTGTAAAGATTATAATTTAATATATTAATGTACAACTATAATAAAAATTACATTATTGTATAATCATATCTTTCTCTTAAACTAAACTGCCTGAGGTTCTTTGTATAACAGACTTTAAGCAAAAGTTCCATTGATAGTCTGTTAACATCATAATTACTCAACAGAAAGAAAAATACATAGAATTTCACAGATAATTTCTATGTCTATAAAGTAAAGGAAATTGAACAACTGAGCAACAATTAAGTCTGTTTGGTCAATGCAGAAAAATTCTGTTATCTGCCCAAGTCATCCATATTCTTTGTCAGCAATTCTTTCATTCTTTTAATTAGCCACTTAATTGTTTAAGTTTATCAATTGACATTTTGTAGACACAAGGAAAACCAAATGTTTTTAAGGAAGAATCTAGTCAAATTATGAGCCATTACTCTAGCTGACACCACAACATTCTCACTCCTAAACTTCGAACTCCTTAATCTAGCTTCTACCCACACTGTATCAGTTGGTATAAGGTGATCAAGAGAGAGAAAAATGATTCTATAAAATTATATGATAAAGGTTTGATTTTTTCCAGGCCACCTCACAAAAATTCATTTCGTTTGTAATAAACTAATTATTATTTCAAATGCATTATTTGTTAATAGATATCTTGTTGAATATTCATGTTTTAAACTCTATTGCCTTGACCTCTACTCCAAAATAAAAAATGTTTAGGAATGAATGGGCTGTCAGGTAAACTGACCAAGATGGAAAGATATCAATATGGGAAAAGCAGACATCCCATACTTTTTCCACAAGGTTTTCTTAGATGGTTTAAAGGCAATACCCCGAACATAAAATGACTCATATTTAAATGTGTATATCAAATAAAATCTCAAAATCAAATTATTAACTTTTTCTTTTAAAAACTTTTAATTTATATTTTTTCTGTTAAATGCAATAGTAGAAAATTTCAAAAGCACAGATGAAAAAGAAGAAAGTAAAACTTACCTGTAATAATCACAGGTAAATGTAAAACTTCAAGGTGTAACCCACCAGGCATCATATTCTTTGTTTCAGCTCCTCTCCCTCTCACAAACAAAATCTCTCTTTGAGTGTTCACATACATTCAGTGATTTTTAAAACAGGCCATCTCTTTGGATTATACACTTATCTTTACACTCCTTTTATTGGTGAATATACTCATTGATAATTACCTGTAAAACCTATTAGAAATATACTCATTGATAATTACCTGTAAAACCTATTAGAAACATTTTAGTAACATAGATTGAGAGTGGAGGTTTCATTATATAAGGGTCATCAATACAGGAAATGAATTGTTTCCAGATAAAGAAGATACAAAACACAAGGAACTCTTACTCTACTGAATAAAAATTTTGATTTTCAAAGACTGTCCAAGATTGGTGAGTTAAAAATAAAATCAAGCTTTATTTATTCAAAAATAATAAAATCTATTCTATTTTCTGACCTGCTCTTTTCTAAATGTTAATTTATATTAAATAAAATAATAACTGCTCCATTTTATGCTGTATTGAAAGCTTAAGTGTTTTCCTCATTTCACATTCACACTAAAAGCAATACACTTATTAAAAATATTAATATCTTATTTTGTTCAGTTAGAGGATCCTAATGGGATCAGTAACCATTCAGTTACAAAATAGTTATCTTTACTTATATTTTTCTCTCATCTATATAACTTCTCGCTGGTAAAATTATCATTTTCTTTTACTAAATGCTTCAAGATTATTACTAAATGCTTCAAATTTGTTCATAGTTTTCCACTAGAAATTTCGCAGTTTTGTGACAGCTAAATTAACACCCTTTTTAAATCAAATTCTTTCAGTTTGGAAAATGGCTGGTAGAGTACATTGGAAAATGAAGGTTACACCAATTGAAGTTTTTTTTCCTTTGAAAAACAGGAGAATCTGATGTACAATTAGGCATCAGACTGCTCTCCAAGAGACAACAGATACTGTCAGAAACTTATCAAGTTTAGTCTAAGAGAAAATGTGGCATTATGACAATGTGGTACCCTCTCTGAAAATATCTGAAGTCTTTAAAAAAAAAAAACGTCTATTCGTGGAACAATGTACTAGTCAAAATAATGCCCTAATAAATAATTTAAAAATACAGGGCTTTAAAGTTAGAAGATATTCCCATTGAGGAAAATAAATGAAATTATAAAAAATATAAAAAAAGAAAAATTCACATTTAAATTATAAAACAAAGAGTTGCCATTAATATTTTAGGGAATTTCCTTCTAGATTAAATTATATTAATAAGAATTGTGTTCTGCTCTCTTTTTTTCACTTAATTTTGTTTCGTGAGAATTTTCTCTTGTCAGTAAAATTGTTTATTTCTAAGTAATAGTCCTTTATTAACACTAAACTGATCTATTTTAGAAAACTTTGTGCATGTTGGAAATAGATATTATCTCATGACTTAACTGATTACATTTTAATATTATAGGAATTGAAAAACATGTGGGGCTTTATATTAGGATGTGTGGGTGATTTCAAATCATATGAAAAAGATCTTTGTCTTCCACATAAGATCTAGATTATGTGGTCTGACGTGAATTAAATATTGCTTGCAATGTACCTTTTTCACATGACAAATGTATCTTGCAGATATAGAACTGGCTAATAAATTGGAAGAACTTAACCAGGT
>NW_011888795.1:3942001-3949481 GCF_000151845.1 Pteropus vampyrus
TTGAATTCCCGCACTCCTTGACAGTCTAAGAAAGTTTGAAAAAACATTGTATTAGATGATTTCTAAACTATTTCAAATACAACTGCATGAAAATTCATTAATCTACAAACTGTGTGGCTGTTTGGGAGAAAGAATTATAGCCCATCATTCTCTCCTGAGCTGCTAGGGCAAGGACACATGCAGTAACCCCGGATGGGCTCTCTTTTGGTATGGTTAGGTCTTCAGGCCTTAGGCAATCAGAGAGCTTACCAAAATTAACATGGGCTGAATTCTGGATACAAATTCTAGGGCCTCAAAAATTTTCTCCCTTCATGTTAGAAAGGACAAATACTTCAGGAAATTCAAATATTTGCATAACTCTTTGGACGCCCTTGAAAAGAACTGCTCATTATAGGTGACATAAAATCAAGTCCAGCTATACAAACTATGTTTATAGGCTCCCCGTTAATTAACACCCAGAGCTGACTTCTTTCCCTCTAACCCTGTTTCTTCTGATTTCCTGTTGAGTCATGTACTTTTCCCAGCCAGTCTATAAATATACATTTCCTTTTTTCTCTAATTCTTTTTGTTTATTTTATTATTTTTTCCTTTTCCATTCAGTTTTTCTCTTCTACCTTTTCTTGCTTTATTCTTCCTCTTCTTCAATAGAAAACAGCATATTGTTGTTAAAGACTAATAATGATCGTATCCGATTTTCAACAGCTGGAAAAGCTAAAAGAGCAGCTCATGGAGGCAAAGTATGCTGAGATGTCCTATGCTATAGATGGTCTATCCCCTTCTCATTCTAATAAGAGAGGTACGTTTTCATTTTGAGGCTTAAAATTGACTTCTGAAATATTATTTTTGTAATTACTTCTGAGAAGAGAGACATTAACTTGACATTTCTTAATCTCATTGAGGTGATCAAGATCAAGGTTTATATTTTTAAAAAAGAGTCAAATGAAAGTGTTCCCCTATAAATGTGTCTGAGCTTTGTCCTGTTCATAAAAGTGGGTAGCAAAGGCTCATATTCCAGGTAAAAGTGAAATAAACCCTTACTGTTTAAAATTGTGGCCTACCCTTGCTATTTTGGCTGAAACACTGGAACTAGGAGGATTATCAATAGAAATCATAAAGTTTTTAGCCAATTCAGAATTTTAGAGCATCTTCATTGAAATAAGAACTCTCATTGCTATAACACTTGGTCCAAAGTTTCATTCATAACATTTAATTTCAGAAAGACATCTTTTAGATGTTTTTCTATAACACTTCCTAAGAAATTCTTGTTTCTTGCTGGAATAGTTCTTATATTTGAAAAAAAAAAATATATGTTTCTTTATCATGTAATGAAGTGAGATTCTCTAAGACATTTTTTATTTTTACTTGTCCTTCTCTCAGATTTGTCTTTAATATCTGTAAAAATCGATTTTTACAGTGCTAGTAAGAGGAAAGAGGATAAGCTGCTGTTATTTAAACACTTAGCATATACCAGATATTTTACATTTAAATATCTCAAAATATTATGATTAAGCACATGAATTCTAGAGCTAAACTAGACTGCCTAGATTCATATCTTAACTTTGACATATCCCAGCTATGTGACCTTGTGCAATTATCTACTTTCATGTACTTCATTTTCTTTGCCCCCAAATTTAAATGATAATAATAATCTTTATGAGATGCTGGGAGGATTTGGTGAGTTATATATGAAAGACATTTAGACTACTGTTCAGCATATAGTAAGTACTGTCCGAGCTTAACCTTTTTTAAAAAATAATTTTCATCATTATTACTATAATTATCATTTTATTCTCATTATAAACACGGTAAGACAGCTATTACTAGGTTTATTTTATAAATGAGAAAATTGCATTTTAGAGGAGTTAAAATATGCTGAAAATAACCCAACTGTTAAGTGATTTAGCTAGGAAGCTTGAAGGAGAGTGTTAGAAGATGAGTTGGGAAGTGGAAGGGAAAGAACCTTCAGGATTTTTAAGGATGTTAGCTTTTACTTGGTATTATATGGAAAATTATCGGAAAGTCATGAGCAAGTGAGTAATATGAAGAAAGTTGTTATAGAATCATTCTTGATGTTTTGTGTAGCATATACTGAAAAAGAGGGACAACGATGGAAGTAATGAGAACTTTAGTGAGGTTACTTTAATAATTCAGATGATAAATGGTGGTAGCTTGGATTAGAGTGGCAGTAGCGAATTGATAAGAAGAGGTCTGATTCTGAATATATTTTTGAACAAAAAAGTCAACAAAATGTTCTTCAGTATTACAGTGTAAAAAAGAAAGACACGTTTTAAAAATGATTCCAAGATTTTTGAGCAACTAGGAAAAAAGGGCAATTCCTATTTATTGAGCCAGGCATAGATAGAGGAGAAAAACTTTTAGTGGTAGAGAAAGGTTAGAATAAAGATTTGTTGGACCTTGCCATAGTCAGTGTACCCTAGGCTATGATGTGTTACCAAGTTTAATCTGAATCTCAGAGGCCTAATATAATGAAGTCCAAATATAAATTCCAATGAATGTAGTACAATCCTCTTATATTTTGTGGCTATATCATGTAAAATACATCTTGCCTGCCCCCAAGATTGCGATGATAGAGGAGAGAGATAGAGGACACATGCCAGCGTGCCAGTTCACAACTGCCTCAGTTCACAAAAAGTCATCAATCTGCTGAAGTCCATTGGCCAGATTAGTCACTTGGGCTGCCACCAAAAACACTGGCAGGACAGGCTGAAAGTCTAAATGTCGAGAAGTACATATAATACTTGGGAAGCACTCCCTCTACTACAGTTAATGCTTTGATCTTTTCTTAAACAGACAGACTCTACTCAAGCCATTCCCCAAATTCTTTTCCCTGACTGCACGCAGAACAAAGAACAAGCTCTCCAAAAGATACTGACTAGCTTTCATCACATACAACATGACTCCTCTTCATTCACAGACCTCTTAGATGAAAGGACCTGTTATTCACCCCACACAAATCCAATAATTAGCAGAAGAACAGGGACAGGATAATCACAATTAATAATATTATCATAAATGGAAAGAACAAGAGACACACAACATCTAGAATGCTGGCCTCCACAGTTCTGAAATTCCCCTGGGAAAGTATTGTAAAGATTTTCTACCTTGGGGATGGAGAAAGGTTTCTTGATTAGCGCTGATAGTGTCTAGGAGTTCTTTGCCCATTGTATTGTTTCTGCCAGCTCCATCCTTTCTGAGATTTTTGCTTTTTTCATTGTTATTCCTGGACCCAGCTTGTGTGCTACTTGGCTATTATTTCCTCCTTGAGGATTGCACGTTTTTCTTGTCTCAGCCTACTTTTGCAAAGTTGGAAGCACAAAGTTTATTTTGTCTCGAAGTGTCAAAGACATTTTTACTAGGGTTTTTTTTGGGGGGGGGGGCGGAACAATAATGTAATTTCAAAAATTTAACAAGCGTCTCAATTATTTACTATACACAAAGATTAAAAAAAAACTATTTTATTTATTTTTCATTCTCACTTCCAACTTAGTAGCAGTTACCTTAAAGATTGCATACTGAATCTGATTTTTGCCCTCGGTTCTTTTATTCCAGCTGATATTTACAGAGCCTCTGTCACTTAGAGTCATTTCTAATCCCATTTTACAGTGTTTGTGACTAGAAGCAGTTAGCTCTTTCAACACTTCAAGACCTTGTATTCCTGAATTCTATTCCCTTTGTATTTGTGTGCAAAGACACCATTTCTTTGCTAAACTCATCAACTTCTTGCAATACCTTGCTAAATATATCCAATATCAACCTAAAACTACTGCCAATATTCTATTTTCCGATCTTTTGCCTATATGTTAAAGAGAAACATAATCTCCATCGGAACTGTGGTAGATGTCAGCTTTACCACATATTTTGCTACTTCATAAAATGGCTCTTCATTTTTCCAGACTATCAATTTCCTGTATACCATTAACCAGTTGCTGAGACTGTGCTACAATTTAGGTTCTTCTTAGAGCAGCACCCTATTTCAAGTTATCGTGTTGTATTTTGTAATAAATTAGGCAAAGCACATTAACAAAATAACCTTAAAATCTCAGTGATGTAATTTGCTTTAGGTTTTATTTTGTGTTAACATGAAGCCTTATGTACATTAGTCATTTTTCTTCTCTTTGTGCCTACACATTTTGTCCTTGTAGCAGGATAGGAGAGAAATGGAGGTAAGCACACTCTTAACTGCCCAAATTGGGTACATGATCTCAATATAACTTAACAGGGTTGGGGAAGTACCTGGGAAATGTAGAGAAGCACAAGGATTAGTTGGAGAGTCCTATCTACCACAGACATTTTGGGCTTGTTATGCCATGTATAACAAAATCTTCCCAATAGTGATTTGAGTACACAATTGAACATATAAATTTGGAGTTTAGGGAAGCAGCTCAAATTGGAAATATAAGTTTGACAGTTATCAGCAAATCAATATTGAGTGGTATTGTGTTGAGACCATCTAGGGAATGACTAAACGAGAAGACATTCTAGGCAAAAGCTCAGACAACTACAAAGTTTGAGATTGGGCAGATGAGAGAGAACCTGCAAAAGAGGCTGAGTAGGAGCAGCTACCAAGGAAGGAGGTGACGAAGAAAGGAATGCCCCAGATGTCAAATAAAAAAAATCTGGAAGAAGTAGTTCAACTGTCTCTAAAGCTATGATATGTCCTGTATGATGAGAACTGAGACTTTCCACCTGAACATCAATGGGAAAGTTATTAATGGCTTTGACAAGAATTGTTTGGCGGACTTTTGGTTAAAGAGAACATGATAAAACAATAGGAACCACTGACAAAAGACAGCTTTTGAGAAATTTTGTTCTAAAGGTTAGAAAGAATTGGGGTATTAGAGTAATTTGAGGGGAACAAGAAAGCTATTTGTTTTTAAGCAAGGAGATATTAAAACATATTTGTATGTAGTAGGAACAAAGCAAATATTTGTGGTGATAAACATACTAATTAGATGCTCAGATTAGATGACAAAAACAACCCATATTATATGTAGTGTGGTTCTTTTGGCATAACTAGAAACTATCTATCATGAATAATAATATATGAAGATGAAATGGACCCAGAGATCGAGCTTAAGGCAACAGTAACTTAGACTTATGGCATAATATTATAATTTGCTTTAATTATTTAATATGCAGTTGACAGACCCTTGATAAATGCTTTCATTCATTAAAAATATAGCTAACATCTAGCATCATGCTTAAAACAGGAGTTGTGAGTGAACCACTCAGACTTGAAGTAATACCAGAAAGCTGGCCATGATTTTCCTTCACATAAACGATAGTGATAGATAAATATTGATGAGTTGGATCTACTGGTGATATTCATGACAGTTTCCTTTAACCAGGTTTAAAAATGTTTCCAAACTATATTCCATTGCATACTTAATTGAGCTGTTCATGTCATGTAAGTCTTGGATGCTCTGAGTATATTCGTTTACCAGACTGAGATATTCAAAGATATCCAAAGGAACAGAAAGGGCAGTGATGATAATTTTCCGAAGCACACTCTGAAAAGAAGATTGGATCAGAGAGGCCAAGCTCTTCTTCTGTTTAATTTCTATAAATAAACTTCTCTTTTCATAGGATTCGAATGAAGCTGTGGCTCTTGTAGAAATGAAAAATAGACTCTATGTGCTATCATAACTCTGTGTGTGTAATCGTTATCAGCATTAACTAGGGTCACAATTTGCAGAGTGAATGGAGTTAGGGAGGGAAAGCTGGGCAAGCTGATACACTAGCATTTATTTAAAAGAGTATCTTAACTGTACTACGAGGGTTTTTTTTTTTTTTTTACTCTTTTGCATTATGTATACCATTAATCAATAGTGAATCAAAGACACATCTCCCCGAAGTTTTAATTTCAAAAACCATTTAGATTGAAGGAAATTAGAATAATTTATAATTAGTCAGATGAAGCTACTGTAAGTTAGGCAATTGGAAGCAACTTACAGAAGATTTAAAATGACTTATCCACATATTTGAAGATTAAATGCTGTTAGAATTGGTTTGATTTTTCTGAAATATCATTTTATGATTGGAATGTGAAGACTGTGACAATGTGACAATCAAATTACTTAAATATCATTTGGCGGTTTGCAAAGTGAACTTCAAACTCTCTTCCTTCTTTTTTCTCCAATAAACAGCACATTTATTACTTTTTTTAATGTATGTGACTTTTTTCGAGATTTCAATTCTCCCCCAACTATAAATAGTAGAGTGCCCCTACTGTAACATGTATTACATGTATTATAATGTACTGAACTGTATTACATGTATTATAATGTAGAACAGTGCTGTCCAATAGAACCCTCTGTATTGATGTGAGCATTCTGAATTTGCACTGCCCATGATGGTAGTCACTAGCTACAGGTTACTACTGAGCACTTAAAATGTGGCAAGTATGATGGTGAAGAGAAATTTTCAAATTTTATTTAATTCTGATTAATTTAAAGATCCACATGAGGCTAATAAAAACTGCATTGAACATCATTTTTACATAACTTTCTCTTATTCAGGCACACATATTTTATTCATATCTAATGTTTTATCAAGTATCCTCCTAATAAAGAATTTGTTTTTGTGTTCTTTTTTAGCTTGCTTTTGGAAGTACTGTGTCTAAAGTTGTTTTTCTGGATGCAAAAAAAGATAAGAACATTAGAAAAAGACATACATCTCTTTACTACTTAAAATTGCAGCTGTTTAAAGAATAAAGAAACTGTGAATAGTGACAAAACGGTTGCACTTTCAATGGCATGGGGCTATCAAAATGGCTTTGCAGAGTTAAAGTTGAGAGTGCTATATCTATTGTATGCTTTCCATAAATTCATTGTCTACATATAGTTTTGTCCAATGATGACTATACTGTTAAGCTATCAGTTAAAATATTTTTAAAAGCATCTTGGAAAATTAAAGTAAACTATATTGTCTCAATTCATGTGGAAAATATGCACCATGTCCTTTCTCTTTTTATGGTTGTGCCAGCTATTCTCTTTTTTGTGAATCTGGACAATTATCACTGAGACCACTACAACCAAAGGAATTCAATACTAGGGAGTAGAAATGTATTATTGGACTCTGGAGAAAGCAGTACTGGATGTCTCAGAGATAGATATTAAGAAAACTTTCTTACAGAGCAATTGATCTTTGACTTCTTAATTCTCATCTCTGCCTCCTCCACAACATCAAAAGCTATTTGAGACTCTCAGCATGTGTGTAAGAGACTAGATTCAGTGTGCTAAAAAACAACAAACAAAACAAAACAGAAACTCATTGGCTTTTCCTTGATTTCTATTTTCCAAATCTGTATATCAGACTGCTCTTGCTTACATCTGAACAAGCTTATTTAATCAGTTTAAGGCTGGGAATTAAACTTCAATTTTGTCTGCCACCTTTGTTGGCACAGAAACATTGTCAAAGTAACTTTATAATTAAGGAATATTAAAGACTAGAATATCTG
>NW_011888795.1:3949531-3954198 GCF_000151845.1 Pteropus vampyrus
TCTTTTTATGGTTGTGCCAGCTATTCTCTTTTTTGTGAATCTGGACAATTATCACTGAGACCACTACAACCAAAGGAATTCAATACTAGGGAGTAGAAATGTATTATTGGACTCTGGAGAAAGCAGTACTGGATGTCTCAGAGATAGATATTAAGAAAACTTTCTTACAGAGCAATTGATCTTTGACTTCTTAATTCTCATCTCTGCCTCCTCCACAACATCAAAAGCTATTTGAGACTCTCAGCATGCGTGTAAGAGACTAGATTCAGTGTGCTAAAAAACAACAAACAAAACAAAACAGAAACTCATTGGCTTTTCCTTGATTTCTATTTTCCAAATCTGTATATCAGACTGCTCTTGCTTACATCTGAACAAGCTTATTTAATCAGTTTAAGGCTGGGAATTAAACTTCAATTTTGTCTGCCACCTTTGTTGGCACAGAAACATTGTCAAAGTAACTTTATAATTAAGGAATATTAAAGACTAGAATATCTGGACAGATGAGCCTACGCACATGCTCTTACTTTATAATATGGTGAAAATGCATATTATCTACATAATATTAACTGTGTAGTGGTTAAAAATAAAACCATCTCATAAGATAAAACGAACAATATTGCTTAAAATGAAAAAAAAAAAAAGTAAAACAGATCAAGTTGAGTAATATGCCTGTAGTACTACATATATATATACTTGTTAGGAGCCACTCAAATGTACGTAAGGATTAGTTGCTCAATAATGCCTAAATGCTCCCATGTATTTACGCCAGTTGTAAACATAAACATAATATCATAAAGAAAGACAAAAACATCTGTTTTCATCATCTCGTGTTTATTAACTTTGGAGCTGTTGAACAATATTTAAACATTTTGAAACTTAAAGATAAAGTCAATCAAAAAATCTTTTGACACTTCTTTCTGTTAGAAAAATCCATTAATTTTATCTTTTAATAATTTGCTTTAAGAAAATTAATTCCCTAAAGCTATCTGCAGATTAAAGGTAGCATTTGTTAGACTTTTTTGTAGTATGAGTAAATCTTAAGACAATGTTGTCAGGAATTAACATCCTATCATTAAAAAAATTGATTATATATTTGATGCCAGAACCCAGAAATCCATATTCACGATTTGCTCTGTGAAGCTTCACACAGGAACAAAGAAGAACAATAAGGTAATATATTTCTTTGAAACTAAATGAAAAGTCCCTTCAAGTTGATTACTTCTCAAGGAAAAATAGTAGAATTTAGTATTATACAATACATTGGACAAATAAATGAGATGACTCGTCATATTCTTAACAAAAGTTCCATCTTAATTTTCTGCTATGTTAAAAGAATGTCTTATTTTAAACTACTATGCTACTGACTTATTTTCTATTCTGTGTAAAGTGGTAAAAATTAAAATATGAAATAAAATAGTTACGAGTGGAGAAAACTTTTTTCTTCATGAAAGTCTTATATATATATTATATTATGTGAAAATGCATTACACACTAGAATAGAGAATAAATCAATATATTGTGACCTCTTTAATTAAATTGGATGATGTAAGCATATGAATTTAAAAAATAAGGAAGATAGGAAATCAATTTGTTTAATCCAACTTAAATCTTCACCATGAGAAATTTTTAGGCTGCAGTAGGTTCGAATACCTTTTGTCAAAACATGAAGCAGCAGAGCCCAGTTGGATTAGAAGCTTATGAATATTCAAATGGGAGAAACAGGAAAGAAAGCACTTTCAAAGAATAAGACACATTTTTATAATTCATCAGAAGGTTAGGGAATTGTGAGAAAGAAAAACTATATAACTTCTTAAATAATTCTTTTAAACAGTGAGTCTTGCAAGATATTTGCCATGTACCACTACCAACTTTCTAACACAAGTTTATGAAAAGCAGAATTGGTAAGCTTTCTCAAAATACATTTCTCTTTACTACAACCCCACTATCATAATTAGAAGAATCATTCATTTACTGTTTTTTCCTAAACTTGAAGATTTTCAGCAGTTGGAGAAATTTTCCCCAAACTAAGAAATTATATATAAAATCACCCTGTATTCTAAGTACATATGTTTATTTTATGTTTCTCTGAGTTTATTTTATTCTTTGGATTGTACCTTTATTAATTTTTAGTTAAGATTAACAACTACACATTTCTTTCCTCTTTTTATAATATGAATATACCATCTCACAACTCTCTTCATTTTTATGCTAAAATAAAACTTTACTCTTCCGGCCAGACTTTTTTCTTATTACATATCGGATCTGTTTGACAATGATTACTGGGGTTTAAAGAAATATTCCACAGGATTTATATAAACTTCTACTAACTCATTTTAAATATCTGGTCTAAGGAATAAGTTATCTTTGTGTTTTGAAAGCATATCCAATGCACAATGCTTAAATTACAGTAACATTACAGTTATTGCTAAGAACTGAGTTTTCTAGAATATCAAACCTTATGCTTTGATAGATCAATTAAAATAATTTGAATCATTTCATTCTTTTTTCCACCTACAGCACCCACTCTTCCTAGGTGGTCTTCCATTCAAGTACTAACCAGGCACAACCTTGCTTAGCTTCTGAGATCAGACAAGATTGGGTGTGTTCAGGGCGGAATGGCCGTAGATCTAATTTGAATCATTTTAAATAAATCATTCTCAAACACATCATACTGTTTAATGCCTTATCAAACACAGTATATGAAACAGAGTAAACAGTTTCATAGGTGAGTCAGTAACATCAACAAGATTGCTTATGGTACTATGCTCAAATTTATTGTGCCAAAATTATGTGTATTTAACCAGCCCCAGACTGCTGTGGTGATCTATTACCTTATGAATCTTTGACTTCCCCATACTTTCATCTGTTACTTCTGTGTGTAGTTTTCATAATCAGCCATTGCTGCCCTTATAACCATCAGTTATAATTTAGAGAAATGGAAAATTATTAGGGAACATGGGATATCCAAGCTTGACAAATGAATAATAACCTTCACTTTCTAATTCTAAGTCAATATGCTCTTACCTGCAGGTATTTTTTCAGGTAAAATTTATGGACATAATTACTGTTGTTTTTACCTTGCTCAGGATCTTTTTCTAGAACTGGGGCTATGCTTAATTTGGTTGAAACTGACTGAAATTTGAATATAATAAGAGAAGTCTAATTTCATAATTATTACCCAAGAGGCCCACAGACAAAGTGTAAGAGAGAAATGAAACTATTCAAGAAAAAAATACACAACATTGTCTTTTCTTTTTCTCCAATAACGAACAGATTGTACCTAAGTTTTACAGATTGTAACTAAGTTTTAAATCAGTCTTCTGTTATTGTTCAACCACATAAATGTAAATGGTAAATGCATGTAGAAAGCACTTTACTGCATTGTGCTCTTTGACTGTTCCTTAGAAAAGTAAGTTTTCAGGCCGAGTAATCATTCCTGAATAACTAAAAAAATATATATGTATTTTAAAAATATTCACACATTGAATGATCTGCATAATTTACTTGAAGCTATAACAATACTGTGATGTGATGGACCTAAATTCAAGCTTTGGAAAGGATTTGCAGAAAGCCAGTTCCTTAAAAGTTTAATTATTAAGGAGTGTAAAGAACTTCACTGAAGCATCTTCATGTTTCTGTGACATTTCACCCAAGGAAGTCACGTCTGCAAAAATGAAAATTGAAATTGTTAAAGCTAAGGAGAAGTCTGTAGATAAGGGGAAATTCATCAGCTTCAGCTGAGAAAAGCCGAAAGTCTAATTACTTGATTACAGCTTTTATTTATGCAGCATATTTTATTGTAAAGACAATATGCAACATGATCATTTCTGTTCAAAATGTATTAAAAAAGAGCATTTTAAATGGTAAACTAGGTGCTTGTGCTTAAGCCACACTTTCTTTTTTTGAATACCTGCTGTAATTTGTTTCTTTTGCAATTTCAGTCTTGGTTCAAAGAATGTTTCCACGACAAACAAAAGCAAGAAAATCTGACCACTATTTTCTGTTTATTGTTATGATAACGTGTTGATATTTATTGTATACTTCGCTTCGTTTAAAGGGTCCAACCATATAGTTGCATTTAAACATATTTTTTCTATTTGAGAATTATATTAATTTATTTGAATGACGCTGTGTCAATATTGTTCTAAAATAAAAATTGTTGGTGTAATACAGCAACATGTGTGTCACATTATTAAAAGTCTTAATTCATGTGGCAGCAAAGTGTAGCAAAATTAATGGTCATATTTTGACCAAATTTCATTAAGTAGGCATCCTGATTTCAATGGCAGAGACTTAGAACTTGCTACTTGTTTTACAGAATCTATGTAACCTAGACAAAAATACCTCTCTAAATTTGAGTTGCTTAGAACTGAGGCCTATTAACTCAAAACTTTGGTCCAGTATGTTAATGATTTGAAGAGGATATTGTATAAATATCGAATTATTGTCTTTTCCAAAATACATATGCAAGAAGAAATGAGTATTTTGGTGGTGGTGGGGAACTAGATAATACACATCAGCTGTTTTTAGACTTGACCTCAAACAAAGCAAAACTTCCTCAATTAATATTAGTTTCACGTTTAGCATAAAGACTTACAGTGAAACCCAGAAGGTGAAAACCCACAAATAAACCTGCTCCAAAAGGATACACATCTTCTCCCATAGAA